>NC_064817.1:94810451-94881260 GCF_023721935.1 Panthera uncia
AGAAAGAAAGAAAGAAAGAAAGAAAGAAAGAAAGAAAGAAAGAAAGAAAGAGAAAGAAAGAAAAGGAAAACTTGCCTAACTGGGGAAGGAAACAGGCATCCGGGTCAGGAAGCACAGAAAGCCCAAAACAAGATGAACCCAAAGAGGTCCACTAAGACACATAATTAAAATGTCAAAAATTAAAGATAAAGACAGAATCTTAAAATCAGCAAAAGAAAAACAACTAGCTACATACAAGAGAACACCCATAAGACTATTAGCTGATTTTTCAGTGGAAACTTTGCAGGCCAGAAGGGAGCAGCATGATATATTCACAGTGCTGAAAGGAAAAAACCTAGAACTAAGAATAGGAAAAAACCTAGAACTAAGAATACTCTACCCAGCAAGGTTATCATTCAGAATTGAAGGAGAGATAAAGCATGTCCCAAACAAACAAAAGTTAAAGGAGTTCATCACCACTAAACCAACCTTATAAGAAATGTTTAAGGGACATCTTTAAATAGAACAGAAAGAGCTACATCTAGAGGTAAGAAGATTGTGAAAGGAAAAAAATCTTACTGGTAAAAACAAACATATAGTTAAAGGTAGTAGATCAGTCACTTATGATCACTTTAGTCTTTTAGTGAAAGTAGTAAAATCAATTATATCTATAATAGTTAAGGGATACACAAAATAAAAAGATGTAAAATCTGGCATCAAATGCATAAAACATGGTCGTGGTGGTAAAAATGTAGCTTTTAGAATGTGTTCAAACTTAAGTGACTATTACCTTTAAAAAGACTGCTATATATGTTATGTATGAACCACATGGTAACCCTAAACCAAAAATAAATAATAGATACACAAAAAATAAAAAGAAAGGAATCCAAACAGAACACTGAAGAAAGTCATCAAATCACAAGGAAAGAGAGCAAGAGGAAAGGAACAGAGAAGAACTACAAAAAACAAGGAAACAATTAACAAAATGGCAATAAGTACATATCTATCTACCTACCTACCTACCTACCTACCTAGACTAAATGCTCCAATCAAAAGACATAGGGTGACTGAATGGATAAAAAAACAAGACCCATCTATATGCTGCCTAGAAGAGAGTCACTTCAGACTTAAAGACACATGCAGGCTTTAAGGGAAGGGTTGGAAAAAGATATTCCATGCAAATGGCAAAAATAGCTCAAAATGGTTCATAATGGATCAAAGACCTAAATATATGACCAGAAGTCATGAAACTCCTGAAAGGAAACAGACAATAAACTCTTGGACATCGGCCTTCGCAACATTTTTTGGATTTGTCTCCTCAGGCAAGGGCAACAAAAGCAAAAATAAACAACTGGGAAAATATCAAACTAAAAGGCTTTAGCACAGTGAAGGAAACCATCAACAAAATGAAAAGGCAGCCTACTGAATGAGAGAAGATTTTGCAAATAATATATGCAATAAGGGGTTAATATCCAAAACATATAAAGAACGCATACAACTCAACACCAAAAAACCCCAAACAATCTAGTTAAAAAATGGGCAGAGGAGCTGAATAGACATTTTCTCAAAGAAGACATCCAGATGGCCAACAGACACATGAAAAGATGTTCAACATCACTAGTCATCCAGGAGAGGCAAATCAAAACCACAGTGATATATCACCTTATACCTGTCAGAATGACTAAAATAAAAAACACAAGAAATAACAAGTTTTGGCAAGGATGTGGAGAAAAGGGAACCCTCTTGCGCTGTTGGTGGGAATGTAAACTGGTGCAGCCAGTATGGAAAACACTATGGAGGTTTCTCAAAAATTTTATTTAATCAAATTTATTTATTTATTTATTTATTTATTTATTTATTCATTCATTCATTCATTCATTCATTCATCTATCTATCTATCTATCTATCTATTTTCTAAGTAGACTCCATGCCCAACATGGGGCTCAAACTCATGACCCCAAGATCAAGAGTCACATGTTCTATTGACTGAGCCAGCTGGGTACCCCAGCTCTCAAAACCTTTAGAATAGGAATACTATATGATCCATTAATTCCACTTCTGGGTATTTACCTGAAGAAAATGAAGATACTGTTTCAAAAAGATATATGCACCCCTACATTTATTGCATTATACCAATAGTCAAAATATGGAAGCAGTCTAAGAATCCATTTATAGATGAATAAATAAGATATGGTATATATATATATACACACACACACACACACAACGAATAAGAATTGATGAATAAGATTGTATATATATGTGTATATATTATATACACATACACACACACACAATGGGATATTACTCAGGAATAAAAAAGAATGAGATCTTGTCATTTGTGATAACATGGATGGACTAGAGGGTCTTATGCTAAGGGAAATAAGTCAGAGAAAGACAAATACTTATATACTTATATGTGGAATCTGAAAAAGAAAACAAATGTACAAAGAAAACAGAAAATGATCTATAGATACAGAGATCAAACTAGTGGTTGCCAGAGGGGATGTGGGTTGGAGGACAGGCAAAATAGGTGAAGGATATTAACAGGTGAAGGGTATTATAACTTTAAGTTTTAAAATAAATTAGTCACAGGGATATAAAGTACAGCTTAGGGAACATAGTCAATAATAGTGTGATAACTTTGTATGGTGACAGAAGGTAACTAGCCTTAGACCATGGTGAGCATTTTGTGGTGTATATAAATATCAAGTCACTATGTTGTAAACATGAAACTAATACAATATTGTATGTCAACTATACTTCAATTAAAAAGAAAAAAACCTTTCTCACTCAGTGCTCTTTTAATGTCACACCCACTGTTGCTTTAAAAACATTTTATAATCCAATTTGGATATAATAGAAATGAAGAGCATTCACTGTATAATGTAAATAGATTTGTTTAAATATTTTTTTGCATTTAGTTATTTTTGAGAGACAGAATGAGACAGAGTGACACAAGGCACAAGTGGGGGAGAGGTAGAGAGATAAGGTGACACAGAATCTGAAGCAGGCCCCAGGCAAGTGTTCAGCACAGAGCCTGACGTGGGGCTTGAACCCATGAACCGTGAGATCATGACCTGAGCCAAAGTTGGTCACTTAACCAACTGAGCCACCCAGGCTCCCCATAAATTTGTTTAAATGTAAGAAGACTTACATTGTATCTCAGGTATTCTAATTCATTTGTATAAATGTTTACATTAAGGAAGGATCAATCATGTTTTATTATTTATTTATTTATTTATTTTTCAATCGTTTTAAAAATGGTTTACAGTAGTCTTTTATTTATTTATTAAAAAAATTTTTTTAACATTTATTCATTTTTGAGACAGAGAGAGACAGAGCATGAACGGGGGAAGGTCAGAGAGAGAGGGAGACACAGAATCTGAAACAGGCTCCAGGCTCTGAGCTCTCAGCACAGAGCCCGACACGGGGCTCGAACTCACAGACCGCGAGATCATGACCTGAGCCGAAGTCGGACGTCCAACCGACTGAGCCACCCAGGCGCCCCACAGTAGAGTCTTTTAAATTGCATTCATTATTACCTCTATCTGCTTAATGAATAAAACAATGATTTATATTTGTTGACTTTTTAGTTTGCAAAATGTTTCCATCTATATTTTATTTGCTTTTGTGCCCACTACCAATGAAAATTATATTTATTGTAATAAACACTTATACATGTGAAAATGATTCAGAAAGTCATTTAAAAGAGTTGAAGTTGACTTTCATCTATACAATTTTTATATTTACTGAATTTTCAGGAGCATCCTTTTGTGAAAAGTGAGGTATGACTGTAGGAGGTATAGGTGTTGGTGTGTGCGCGTGTGTGTGTGTCTTTGTGTAATAAGCACTGGCTGATTGGAAGTTGTATTGACAGAGTGGAACCAATGGCAAAGGCTGGGGAACAGAATGTGTATGTACACCTGTGTGTGGTAGGGACACACAGAAAGTCACTAAAAACAGTAAGAAGGAAATTTGCAGAGTGAGAGACCAAAATGGAGAGAGCACTTAAGTATCTGGTCACAATGGGCATGAATTCTTCCTTGTCTGACTTTCATAAGGAAGTTAGTTCTTACGTACCCAGCCCACCTCTCCCCTCCACTTCCCGGCTCTGATAGCTCAGCAACCTGAAGGATAGTTGGTAGCAGCTTGACAGGTGTTTCTGTACTGCTGAGAATCCTCTTGGCCTCTTTCCTATCACAGAGGCCATATCTGTGTTTCCCCGCCATGAACAGTGTCATTGGTTATGAGGGCTACAGCATACCCCTCCAAAAGCAGTGACGTGTACTAACAAGGGCCTTTTTGTCACTGGCAGCAATTTGATTATGGGTGGTAGGGGGAAAGGCTTTGCATTTTGGGGGACTAAAACATATTTGGGGAGCATTTTAAAGATATCTACTGAAAAGGAGGGGAGCAGACTGGAGGATATCTGAGCAGGGCACAGAGTTTCAGAGTTGCTGATCAGTGTATAGTCATTCGGGCTAAAAGATCTGGTATTTATGCTATTGAGATAGAAATATGGGCTTGGGGGATGATACAAAGAGTGAGATTCCACCTCCTGAGAATTGAATTGGGTGCTGAGTAATTTCTTTAGATGTTAACTTGAGAGGGAGAAATAACTTCTTTATACTACTTGATAAAATGATAATAGTTCTAACACCCTGATTTTGACTCTCCATCACATTAATCAGCCAGGCCAGAGAGCTACCATCAGAGATCTCTGAGAAAGTAGTCCTCTTGCAAAATTCCACTAATTCATAATGTTTTTAAGACTTCTTTTTTTATATATAATGTTTATTTATTTTTGAGAGAGAGCATGAGCAGGGGAGGGGCAGAGAGAGAGAGAATGATTGATAAAGAGAGAATCCCAAACAGGCTCTGAACTGTCAGTGCAGAGCCCCGAGTGTGGCCCAAACCCACAAACCTGGGAGATCATGACCTGAGCCGAAATCAAGAGTTGGACACTTAACCAATTGAGCCACCCAGGCACCCCATAATATTTGCCTCCTGTAGACAAGTAGACTGGAAAGTAAAACCCTCTTCTTTTACAAACAAAAATAACAAAAAACAGTTTCTGGAACTCACATATACACAAGCAAATACAATTAAAGACAAGTCCAATTGTATTTCTTCTTTTGGTCTTGACATTAGGGACTGAGGAGTTAAGTATATTAACTTTGGAGTCAGACGAAACTGGATTTTATTTCTGGTCTGTCAATTGATAGCTGAGTGATTTCTGGCAAGTCATTTTGCCTTTCTGGCCTTACCTTCTCATCCATAAAATGGGGGCTAATGATAATAATTCTTGGGGTGCCTGGGTGGCTCATTTGGTTGAGCATCTGACTTCAGCTCAGGTCATGATCTCGCGGTCCGTGAGTTCGTGCCCCATGTCGGCCTCTGTGCTGACAGCTCAGAGCCTGGAGCCTGCTTCAGATTCTGTGTCTCCATCTCTCTCTCTGGCCCTCCTCCGCTCATGCTCTGTCTGTCTCTCTCTCTCAAAAATAAACATTAAAAAAATGAAAAAAAAATTCTTGACTTACAGGATCATATTGGATATTAAATTGGATAATAAATATGTTACAGTGTCTGGAACATAGTAAAGTGTTCAATATTATTATATTATATATTATTTATATTTACATATTTATATAATATTTATAAATATAATATATTTATATAATAATAATAATTGTTATTGTTGTAAATAACCTAGTTGTAGGGGCTCCTGGCTGACTCAGTTGGTAGAGCATGTGACACTTGTGAGTTCAAGCCCCATGTTGGGAGTAGAGATTACTTAAAAATAAAATATAAAAAAAATAACCTAGTTGTAGAAGTTGATATGGATTGCCATTCTAAGACTAGGAAAGCCCTTTTGCCTTCAAGAGACATCTTATGGCCTCTGCCGTCCCCCTATTGAATACAATACTTTGCATGTGAAAATAGAGAATCTCTTTTCAGATCTAATTTTCCAAGCAGCCTCATTGTGAGTTCTATAGGTTATTAAGCAATACAGGGAAGCAGTGTAAGGCAGGCAGTGCTGTGGGCTTGGATCTTGGGTTCTCAGCTGAGAAAAGGCTTTTATTTCCACCAAGGAAACAGTACCATAAAATGGGGTAAGCTTGGGGTATAAAACCCCAACAATTTGGGTCATATAGGAGAGAATTTGTTTTCAAGTAGATGAAGTAGTGAAGAAAGATGCTTAACAAGAGGCACAGTGAAAACAGTCCTGGGCCTCTGTACATGGTGATAATAGTAGTACTTGAAGCTTACAAGTGTTGTGAGGATTAAATGAGATAATACATTTTAAATGCTTAGCATAGATCCTGGTACACATAGCAGATGCTCAATATATAGTAAATATAGTACTTACTGATACCATACAAGTCCTGTTACCACCCCTTGGAGATTCTAATTTGGTAGATTTGAAGAGGGACCTATAAATCTTGTTTTTGTAAAATCTTCTCTAGTTGATTCTTAGGCCTTAAATGGAAGCGTGTTGCCACATGTCCCTGCTGTGACATGTGATCATGTCTCCTCTAATTCCACCTTACGCTAGTCTCCCTACTTCAGCATAACACTCAATACTGCAGTAGTGACTCTTAATGGAGTAAATCATACCAGAGAATTGCATACTGGAGTAACAGCGACGTCCTGGAAGCTGCTATTTAGGATTCATTATGTCTCCAGAAACTTGTGCCATTCTAGAGGAAGAAGAATGTCTTCTATTTGCCTACCAACAATAGCCATCTTCTTGAATCAAATTTTTCTTAATGTTATTTATTTTGAGGTGGTGGGAGGGGCAGAGAGAGAGAGGGAGAAACAGAATCCCAAACAGGCTTTGCAACATCAGCGCAAAGTGATGCGGGGCTCAAACTCACAAACCATGGGATCATGACCTGAGCTGAAGTTGGATGCTTAACCAACAGAGCCACGCAGGTGCCCCTTCTTGGATCAGTTTTGAAAACAAATCCCTTAATGAGATTATTTTCTGTTGACATTGGATTAGAATTTTTTTTTGTTCTAGAAATATCCAATCAGTGATTCCTTTTCACTAGTCTCTTTTTTCTTTGTGCTTAGAGCAAAGTATTTTGGTGTACTGTAGACTAGTAAGGGGAGTGGAAGCTCATTTAGAATGGCAAGACAGGTGGATGAAGTTGACCCAAGTCCTAGAAAGGATTAGCCCTTGCCAGAGCCTTTTTTTTTTAATGTTTATTTATTTTTGAGAGAGAGAGAGCGTGAGCGAGCAGGGGAGGGGCAGAGAGAGAAGGAGACAGAATCAGAAGCAGGCTCCAGGCTCTGAGCTGTCAGCACAGAGCCTGACATGGGACTTGAACCCACAAACTGTGAGATCATGACCTGAGCTGAAGTCAGAGTCTTAACCAACTGAGCCACCCAGGTGCCCCCGGGCCTGCTTTTTTCATCCCAGTTTCTAGAATAGTAGGCTTTACAACAGAGCCACCACAGAGGAGGAAACTGAAGCCAAAGAATTTTGAGGGAAACTGAGGTCAAATAATTTGCCTGTGTTTTCCCCAGTGCTAGAGATCTTCAAACCCATGCCATCTGACTCCAGAGCCCCAGCTATTAAGGTTAAATGGTCTCTATGTGTATTTTGACAAGTGCTCTATGAGAGATTCTGACTGTACACCTAGTCAAGAGCTCTTTTTCTTTTTGTTTTGAAGTTGATTTATTTTGAGAGAGAGGGAGAGTGAGCGTGAGTGGGGAAGGGACAGAGAGAGAGAGAGGGAGGGAGACAGAGAATCCTAAGCAGGCTTCATGCTGTCAGCACAGAGCCTGACACAGGGCTTGAACTCAGGAACCTCGAGATCATGACCTGAGCCAAAATCATCTCAACCAGACGCTCAACTGACTGAGCTACCCAGGTGCCCCAAGAACTCTTGATTTGTTTCTTGAATCCTTAAAATTATTTTAAGTAAAGTCTAAAGTATTTTCAGTAAAAAACTCATACAAAACCATGGTAATAAGTTCAAATTACACAAGAGATCATACAATGGAAAATGAGCCTGCCTCTCCCACCTATGCCAGTTCCACAGTTCCCAATCTTCCAGTTCATCTTACTTAGAGGCAACTACTATTTTTCCGCATGTCCCTCCAGAAATATTCTGAGCATATAATGAATATGTATGTATGCATGTATATATGTATGTATATATGCAGTATATATGTGTGTATATGGAATATATATACATGTATATATTCAGTATTTCTCTTCCTCTCTCTCATACACACGCACACACACACACACACACACACGCTCCCTTAAAAGATAAGTGGAAACACATCATACATACTGATCTTTCCAGTTTAACTCGGAAATCCTGACCTGGCAAGTAATAAATACCATCTCCAAGATCCGAGAAAGTTTACTAGCCAAACACAGGTGAGGGCAGGATGGATATGATGTTTTATATACCTAGGAAAACCCTGGTGCAGCAAAAAATTCATTTTGTAGTGTCAAACAGTTAATATGGATAGGAAGTGGCTCCATCTGGAAGTATCTGCTTTGAGGAGCTTTTGCCCACTTGGGTATATGTCAGATGGCATTGCTCCCTGAGCACTGGGATCTCCTATGTCTTGTAGAGTGTTGTATCTCACTCAGTATCTAATGAGCTTAGTTTCTTGTGTGTACACACTGGGTGCTAAGTCAATGATGATGCATGCATGCCTGTAAAATTTGTTTTTTAGCTTTAAAAAACTATCCTTGCCATAGAGAGTGGGTTATACCTATGCCACTCCCATGATAACTCCTTTCGTTATCCACATCTGGCCTTCTGTACTAAGGTGCCCTGAAGACTTCAGTGTACATATTTTGAATCATGCTGGAAATCTAGCTTCCTGCACTCTGGCAAAGACTGTTGGTATGGACAAGCATGGCATGAAAAAGAAATCCTGACTAGTATTTTTACTTTCAGAAAAGCATGAACAAAATACCACCTAACACCTGAGCACCACAGGAACACAGACAAAATATCACCTATTTATGAATGAAAAAGAGACGTTTTGCTATAGGTTTATAAAGAATTGGTATTAATTTTTTAAAACAACTATGAGTTTTGGGGGAATAAAGTTTATGAATTACGGGTATGAGAGATAAAGACAGGATATATGTGGAACATGGTCAAAAGTAAGGCACTGAAGGGTGCCTGGGTGGCTCAGTCGGTTAAGTGTCCGACTTCGGCTCAGGTCATGATCTCATGGTTCATGGGTTCAAGCCCTGAGTCAGGCTCTGTCTGACAGCTTAGAGCCTGGAGCCTGCTTCGGGTTCTGTGTGTGTGTGTGTGTGTGTGTGTGTGTGTGTCTCTCTGCTCCTCCCCCCGCCATGCTCTCTCAAAAATAAACATTAAAAAATACTAAAAATGAAGCATTGAACAAAACTAAAACACAAACATTAAACTAGAATGAATCACACTAATCTGCTAAACATTGTGGGGAACCTAGTATAGCAGAAAAAGCACAGATTTTTGAGTTGAATGAACTTGGACCTTAGTCCAACTTTGCTCTTAGCCAGTTTCGTCATTTGTGAAATGGGTATGATCATGATTAAAATCTTATTATAACATGAATTTAAGCAAACTAAACACTCATCAAAGGAAAGAATTCTTTTATTATCATTGAGGAAAACAAAACCTCCAAAACACATAAAAACATCTTTCCTTATAAATTGTTCCCCTAATTGCGTATACTTATTTTCACAGTTCACTTTAAATCTTCAGTTTATACCCTAAACCCTTTTATAAGTTTTTCTTTGGCTCTTGAGTTTATTACCTGTCCCAATGTGGAATGCAGACTTCTAAGATGGCACCCAATGATTCCCACCTTCTGCTATTCATGTCCTTGTGTAATTCTCTTTGAGTATAAGCTGGATCTAATGACTAATTTCTTTAAAAAAATTTTTTTAATGTTTTATTTTTAATTTTGAGAGAGAGTGACAGAGCAGGAGTGGGGGAGGGGCAGAGAGAGAGGGAGACAGAGTATCCAAAGCAGGCTTCAGGCTCTGAGCTGTCAGCACAGACCCCGACATGGGACTCAAACCCACGAACTACGAGATCATGACCTGAGCCGAAGTCGGCTGCTTAACTGACTGCGCCACCCCAGCGCCCCTCTAATGACTAATTTCTAAGGAAAAGAATACAGCAAAAATGATGGAATATCACACTTGTGATTAGATTATGAGACTGTGACTTCCTTTGCTAGCTGACTCTCTCTTGCTGGCTTTGATGAAGGAAGATATCAGGAATTGGAGAGGCCCATTTGGCAAGGAACCGAGGGTAGCTTCCATCCAATAGCCAGTGAGGAACCTCAGGCTGAGAGCCTGTGAGGACATGAATCCTTCCAAAAACCACATGAATGAGCTTGGAAGTGGATCCTCCCTCAGTTGAGCCTTGAAATGAGAACCAGCCTGGGCTGACACCTAAGTTATAGCCTGTGAGAGACCCTAATACAGAGGTCCCAGTTTAGCCACATCCAGATCTTGACCACAGAAACTCTGAGATAATGTGTGTTGTTGTAAACTGCTAAATTGGGGGGGGGGGTAATTTGTTATGCAATAGGTAACCAGTATGTCTAGAATTTATACTCTAGTACTATTTCCTAGAATTTAAAAGAATGATCTCTGCTGACTTTCTGTAGAAAAATCTAATAACAGCATAGTCTGTCGTTTATTGAACATTTTCTTTGTGCTTAGTATTAATTGCTTTACTGTATTAAATTCATCAGCTTATTTAATCCTCATGATAACTCTATGATGTAGGTATTATGATCTCTATTTTACAGATTAGTAAACTGAGACTCAGAGAGATTAACTAACTTGTCCATGGTAAAACAAATAGTGGTCTGTATTACTTCAAAAACGCATGTTCTTAATCAGATGAATATAATTAGCTTCACCACAATGTGATGACTTAATATGGATTCTTACCATGCTTTGTTCGGTGATCAGCCCATAGTAGGTGCTTAATATATGTAAGTTACGATTATTAGACCTTGAACTCACAACAAAGAGCCTCTGTGTCTGTCCACATTCAAAAACCTGCTCCTCATATACCCTAATGAGGCACATGATCCTGCTCATAGTGGTCCACACATCCTGAATGAGGTTCTACTTCACCAAGTGATCTTAATAACCCATACAAAGATGTCTCCTCAAGGAGACCCATCCAGCATGTTGCAATGTGCTAAACTCATTTTCATTCTATTTGGGTGGTACCATTGAGCTCTGGGGGCCCTTGATCTGTTCACATACGTTACCTATGCCCATATACAGATGCGGGGCTATTTAGAATAGTGATTGAATTTGAGGCACCAGTTACCTTCCAATGATCTGTTGCAGCTGAAATTAAATACTCCTTTCTTTTATACCTCTACAAGGCTTGGTTAACTCCTATTTACAGATGGAATTTTACAGCCAGCATATTTTATAGAGCACTTGCCCTAATGATAATAACAGAAAACACCTTACAGTTGTGTCAGCTTGGCTGTTTATAAAACACTTTCATATGCATCTCATTTGATTCCATGGCACTTCATCTATGCCTTACAAGATGAATGACTTTCTACCTTGTATTATAGCCTATTTATATACATGAGGCAGTATGGTTTGGTGGAAAAAAAAATCACAGATTCTGGCATCAGACAGACCTGGATTTGAATCCTAGACCCACAACTTACTAGATGTGTGGCTCATGAACAAGTCTGTGATCCTCACTGAGCTTCTGTTTTCCTCATGTATAAAATAGGCTTAATTATGTTCATCTTATAGGGTTATTGTGAGTAATGAGATAAAATGTCAAGTACAGAACAATTAATAAACTCAACTAATATTCTCTCAAAAATAATGTTTGTATGCTGTTAGCTAGAGAGATCTGTGACTGTTCTTTGTATCTCCAACAGGCCCAACATTGTGTTCTATCTTTTAGAAAGAAGCCCAATTCATACTTCTTGAATGGACAAGCCTAGGGGTAGTCAGAGAAGTTATTATTATGCCAGTAGATGGAGGTTAAATGGCCTGCCCAGGGCTCACATGGCTGATAAATGATAGGACTGGAATTTGAATTCTGGCCATTTTCTTCCTAGTCCAGTGCATCTTCCTATGGTCTTTTGGATTGGTTTGCAAGATTGATGTGCTGGGAATAAAATCTCTTATAGAAGAGACCGTACCAAGAGCCTAGGCTCAGTTTTCCACTAGGATGCAGATATCTCTGGGCATGCTATGAAGAGGTTCCCCACCCAACTCCCTCGTGGGCTACCAAGGAGACTTCTGAGAGAGAGCTGCATACACCTACATGCTAGGTTCAGTAACAGAGCCTTGGTTGTTAGATGGTTGGGGCAAATCTGAGGACAGTTTATTGCCAGTCATTCACCTTTATCCTAGTTCCCCAGGGATCAGTGTCTAGACACAATGGTTGAGGAATGCTGAAAGTAAAAACGAAATACAGGTGGGGCACCTGGGTGGCTCAGTCGGTCAAACCTCTGACTCTTGGTTTCTGCTCAGGTTGTGGTCTCACAGTTTGTGACTTTGAGCCTCACGTTGGGCTCTGTGCTGATAGCGTGGAGCATGCTTGGGATCCTCTTTCTCCCTCCCTCTCTCAAAATGAATAAATAAACTTAAAAAAATACAAACTGGAAAAACACTTGTTTCTCTAAAGATCTCTGTGAGGCTCTGGAAGGGAGATAAGACAGCACAACTTTTATGCTTACCTAATTGAGAGTTAGTTCGGAATGTAGCCAACTTTGGCAAAAGGGGGTCCAGGGAACAGAACTGAGTTTTGGCACTTGGGGGGCTGCAGCACGGCAGTGACGCCAGGGGCAGCACAGAGCTGTAGATGCTACCCAGCCTCCAGTGATTGGCTCAGGAGTAGCACCTGGTGCCATTTTGTTTCAAGAGCAGCACAAAGCAGCATCATGCTTGATGTGGCTCTGGAGGCTTTGGAAACAGAGGGAGCAGTATCCTTGATACAGACATCAATGCCCTTACCTTTCATGGTAAGCCCTGGTAGCAAGGACGAGGTGCTTGTGATGTGGCTTCATAAGTAGTGGAGGCCTAGGAAGACCATAACACTGAGAAGTAGACTTGAGACAACCACTGCAGAGTATGAGAAATAAATAGAATCCCTAGGGTTGGATGAAAACCAGAGATGCTGTTTATGACCATTAATATATTTTTTTATTAAAAAAATTTTTTTTTAACGTTTATTTATTTTTGAGACAGAGAGAGACAGAGCATGAACGGGGGAGGGGCAGAAAGAGAGGGAGACACAGAATCGGAAACAGGCTCCAGGCTCTGAGCTGTCAGCACAGAGCCCGACTCGGGGCTCGAACTCACGGACCGTGAGATCATGACCTGAGCCGAAGTCGGACGTTCAACCGACCGAGCCACCCAGGTGCCCCTATATTTTTTTAAACTATAGTTTGGTATGGTTTGGGTAGTTTCAGATTAGTAACCTGACACCAAAGGTCAGATTGACAACAAGTTACCCAGTCATCTGGAGCCTGTCCTGCTCCTGTTCCCCAGTATGAGAAGTACTAATTGTCCAAGGTAGAATCCTATCTCCTTCCTCCTGCTCCAGCACCCTACAAGTTCAATACTCTATGCTATCGAACAGAATCTCTGGAAACAGAGATTCGAGAGGTTTTTGAATGGGACTCCAAATCTCCATCTGACCATTTGAAGTAACTCAAGCCAATATGCTAAAACTTCCAGGATGATTTGTATGAAGGTGGTAAACACTTTGGAGCTTCTGAAGTGTGGGGGTGGGGAGGCAGGTGCAGGGGAGAGGGGTTGGCAGCAGGAAACCAGCCAACATTAACTCTATACACAGACACTGCTGGTCATTTGTACTGCGGTGGGTGGCATAGTTGTGCTTTCCCCTTATTAAGTGTTACAAAGTGTTGCCCACGCAGGGGCTGAGATGGTGGCATGATGCCTTTGTGTCATTACATCTGCCTACTCTAAGAGAAATAGAACAAGCTTCTTTCCTTCAGGATGATCTAATTGTCTTTCTTGTCCTTGAAGGTTAGCCAAAGATGTGGTAAAGGCATTAGGTATGTGTCAATAATGACACCAGCAGCAGCAACAAAAGTAAATACTTATGTAGTGTTTATTCTGTTTCAGGCACTTTTCTAAGATACACACACTCATGCATACACATACACGCACGCACTTCTCTCTCCCCCCCCATTAGTCCATCTGCCTTCTCACCAATGAATTAGAGATGGAACAAGAGTTCTCATCCTCAGTCAGGTCAAGCTGGGTTTTTCCAACATGTGTTTCTAAGACCAGTTCTTGCAGGGAAGTTGAATGGTGGTGTACAGAATGGATTCCCTGATCAAGTAAGCTTGGAAAACATCGGGTTGTACAATGTAAGCATATTTCTCTACTATAGGACTTCCCAGTGGTCTAATGTGTATGGAGACATTTTGGGAAGGGAAAAGGAATAGATGGACTATGAGGAATTTCCCAAAGAGAGGCAGTAAAGCATGGTGTTATGAGTGAGGGCCTCTGACAGCAGACTTTCTGGCTTTAGAACCCTGCTGGGATCTGTCACTTGCTACTTATGGGACTTTGGAAAAGTTTGTTTCTCCTTTTTGTGCCCATTTGTCTTTTTCCGTCAAATGGGGATGACAATGATAGTACTTATCTCATAGGGTGGTTAGAATATATATAAAGTGCTTAATGGGGCACCTGGGTGGCTCAGTTGGTTACTATCTGACTTCGGCTCAGGTCATGATCTCAGTGTTCATGAGTTTGAGCCCCCATTGGGCTCTGTGCAGACAGCTCAGAGCCTGGATCCTGCTTTGGATTCTGTGTCTCACTCTCCCTCTGCCCTCCCCTGCTCATGCTCTGTCTCTCTCTCAAAAATAATAAACATTAAAAAAATTAGAAAAAAAAAAGAATATGTATAAAGCACTTAAAAGAGTTCTTGGCTCTTCGGACATGCTCAGAAAATGCAAGCTAATATGATCTGATTCTATAACCCTTTTCCTGCAAGGCATCTCACAGCATTAGGGTCTTAAAGCACACACACTTTGGGAAATGTTCAACTGGATCTTTCTGGTATAAAGGTTATAGGGGGACAACATAAGGGAAGAAAGCAAGTAAAGGAGATGAAATCAAGCCTGAGCTGAAGGATTACAACTCAGGAGTTGAAATCTCAGCGACTATTTCCTACCCCTATCTCTGGATATTTCTTACCTTTTTATGGAGATAATCACTTGCTGGCCTCAAATCGGTTATGTACTTCTTTTGGAGAAAGGAGAATGGACTAATGACTGAGGTGTTTTGCCGATTATCCAATGACTTGAATGGCTTTGATTTCTACATCTGAAAAATGGATCTGCTGTTACAGAATTGCATCTTGGAATTTTTCTAGGTTGAAGGATCGATACTGAAACATCGAAGATTAATCCAAGTTCACAATCAAATTGAATTACCTTCCCACGCTCCAGTTTCATGAGAAAATGGCAAATGGCAAGAAATCAACCTGCACCTGACTGGGCAGAGTGTTCTTTGTGAGCTGAATGTTCTACACCTTCAGGTACCTTTTAGAGACAGGTACCTTTTAGAGACAATATAGATTGAGAACTGCTCAAAGTTTCTTGTGTCTCAGAATCACCTTCGTGGCTTGTTAAAGTACAGGGGGTTGGGCCCCAGAGTTTTTGTTTGAGTCGGTCTATTGGGGACAGGTTTGGAGAGAGAAGGCTGAGAATTGTATTCCCAGGTAATGCTAATGCTGTTGGTCTGTGGACCACGCTTTGAGAGCCACTGATATAGCGGGTAAGGGAATGGGCACTGAAATTGGACAGGCCTGGGTTTAAATTCTAGTCCCACCACTTAAAAGATGTGGAATCTTGGTTAAATTACTTACTTCCTGTGTCTCAGCTTACCCATCTGTAGTGTGGGAGTAATAGTAGCACCTACATGATGGGGTTGTTATGAGGATTAAGAACTTAATATACATAAAGCTCTTAGGGTAGTGCATGCTGTATTAGTGTTAGTTGTTATTACTATTGTTGTTATTGAGAGGTCAGGCCCCTGAGTTTGGACAGGATCTCTAGGAGTACGAAGAAAAGAGCATTGACATGGATAGCCGTATCATTACCTTTTAATTTGCCATTTACAAGGGACATTCATGGTAGAGCTTGATACCTTTGTTTTCTAGAGATGGAGATGCTTGGGGGTAGAGCTGAATCGAACTCCCCTATTGTCTGGTGAGATGGTGTGTCTTTTTACCCTACCCCCTCATCTCCATACCACAATACACTTCAGCTCTCCTCTCTTAGCAAAGCAGTAACAGTACAAGTTTGGCCACAGGCCTCTAAGGCAGATGCTCCATGCCTCTTTGGGAATCTCATGGCAATATTTTCATTCCAGAGAACATTTATGAAGTGCTCACTTATGTTCCAACCTCCATGGTTTGATGTTTCTTTTAGAGTCCCGGCTAATTATCCTGTATAAAAAAAAAAGTCCCAGTAAAGTTCTGATGCCTTTGGTAAGTCATCCACTGAAGAGAAAAATGTATGTTTATAATCCATTCACCCTGCCCTCAGGTATGCCTCCCTTTTCCTGAGGCCCTTTTACATGCGTCTCCTTTTGATGATAATTAGGGAGCTTGTTACCATCATCTGGATGTAGCTCTGTGCCCTGCCTGGGGGAAGGTGAAAAAATCTGGACATACGGTAACCGATTCTCAGTCTCTTTGGATGACAGTCCAGTGTGTTTTCTAAAGATCAGTTCCTGCACTTCATTGTGGTGGCTGATTCTGGCATGCTGCAGGGGAAGGTTAATAATGCCCGGTGGGTTCATTAGCTTTAGCCAAGTCTTTCTTGATGTACTAAAATGGACTATAGCTATCATCCACAGCGGCTCTCTCCCTCTGCTCATTAGTTAATGTCAGGCCGTTAACAGTACGGAGCAAGAGAAAGGGTGTGTGTGTTTGCATGTCCCCATTTGCCTTTTCCCTCGCCAGCTGAGAGTAATTTATTTCTTTCCACAAAGGGAAATATGCCTTGACGATAAGAGTGCTGGCCTATAAATTGGAAAACCTTGATTCTGGAACTAGCATCACCTCTGACTTGCTTTATGACCTTGGATGTATTAGCTAGATTTTCTGGGCCTTTGTGTCCTTTTCTGCAAAGTAGGACGACCCTGATCTTCCCGTCTCACAGGGTTATTGATATCTGATGAGATGATAGAACCAGTCATGCTTTGGAAACTGATTAGTGCTTTATGTATAGAAGAGATAATTATTATACCTAACAAATACGGATGAGAGAGCCTGTGCTTTCTTCTCACACCTGCCAAGCCCTATTTAATGAGAATAACAATCCTCATGATTTTTAAAGCTAAAATAGAAACTAAATAGTTCTGCGTATTTTACCCAAACAATTAAGTTATAGTGTAATGGTTTCCAAAGGGCAAACGAAGAAAAATCCTCCACAATAAAAAACACAGGGGAATTGATCTATTTCATGCTGTAAATGGAAGGCTTTCAGAAATAAAAATGCGCTTCAAAACTGACCAGTAGATGTCAGTGTTGGACAAGCACAGAACCACTCGCAGCCGGTCCCGCATTAGCGTCTGGCTCCATTTCAGCTATCAAGTTTCTCTGCAAAGGAGAGGGAGTTTGTGTAACTGAAGCAAAGATTTTGCTTTCTCACTTCTCGCCCCGTCTTGCGGAAAACAGCCTGATGCTCTGGGTAAGTCGCCGTGATCTTCACTTTCAGCGATTCCGTTTATAGATCTGCAGTCTGCTGAGAAGTTTAAAACACAAAATTAAACATGTGCTTAGCTCCCTGAAGGCCACATACTTGTTTTTCTTCACAAAGGTGCTTTTCTTTTTCCAGACCAGCCTTCCCTGCCTACCCTTTGTGTGATATTAATCAAATATAACAAGGAAATACCGCTCTTTGGGGCCCAGGTTCCAGAGCTATCAAAACAAGCTCTTTATTTTATTTTTTATTTTGATTTTTTTGCTACAGACTGACACTTGCTCAGATTTCAGATCATTTTCTAAAAATGGCAGCTACTTGGTGTGTCATTTTTAAAAAGAAAATATGGTCGCATTTATAGCTGTGCTAAACAGCCTCTTTCAGCTTTCATTTTACACTTTTACCGGAATGCTTGAAAAGAGGTGATGTAATTAGGTTCTAGTTGTCTCTGTTGAACTCAGAGATGCTCACCTTTTCTTGGGAGAAGATGAATTCCTGTTATGTTGGTTTCTTATCACATCCTGGATTAGGGAGGAAATGTGTGGTGAATTCAGACTAAAGCTAGTGATAAAATCAACTTAGCTCTTTGAAAGGGCCACCTGCTTTGGGGTTTTGGAATTCAGACTTGCAGGGCTTCTGCTCTGGAATAATTTTCAAGGGCGGGGTAATCATTTTTGTGTGTGTGTGTGTGTGTGTGCCTCTCTTGCTGTTCCTAGGCAGGCAGCTCCGATGCATCTAGAAAGCATTATGCAGAGTAGTTTGGCATTGCAACATCCCCTGCTTGGTTTGCTCTAATCCTTTTTGCCCTCTAGTTGGCCAAAAAGAATAAAACGGTTTAGTGACAGCAAGTCAACGGTCACTTTAGACTTTGGCCACACTTCCTGGAGAACAGTGGAGGAGATCTGGCCGTGACAGCGCCTGCCAGTGCAGAATAGTGTCGTGCTGCAGCATCCTTAGTGGCTGCTGGCCAGGGTGTGGACTTGTCCTAGGGAATGAGTCATTAAACACAAGCAGCTTGCTGTTGGAGGCAGACTTGGCATTGGTTTCAAGGTCCTGTTGGATCCGGTGCATGTCTGTTCCCACTTCACTGTGTCTCTGCCTCCCTGGGTCTCCTCAGCAGGTGTTGGGAGTCTTGGAGGAAGGAAGGGCCCTCGTCCTCTTACAGGTTAATTTTGCATCATCTTGTCACTTCCCAACTCGTTCCTGAGACCTTATGCCTTCCCGGCTCCCAAGGGACTCTTGCTCCTATACATATCAGCTTCGGATCTGGCCATCTTCAACCTCTCTGTCACCTTACTTCCCCTCTGCCTTCCTACAGATGAGCGAGTTAAGGGCAATAGTTTTGGAGGCAGACATACCTCCGCCACTTGCTACCTGTCTGACATGAGGCAAGTTCCTTTATTTCTCCGAGCCTCGATTTCTTAATAACAGTACCTACCTTGCAGTGTTTTGTGAGGATTAAATGAGGTAATATGTGTAAAGCAACTAGCGCTGTGCAGGATGAGGTAATCCATAGCAGCTGTTGTTAATTTTTTTGTTATGATTCTTCTAATTGCCTGCCTGCTCTCCTTGCCCCCTCTTCCCTTCAGCTGTTCAGTATTTCTAACTATTGGGTTATCCTTACATTTACTCTTCTGCACTTACTCATTATCCATCCCCTTGGTTTTGGCAATTATATTTTAAATTCCAAAGCTTTGTCTTGTTCTCTTTTTCTTGCTTGCAGTATCCCATCCATATTTTATAGATGCAAAGGTCATCTCAAATCACTCTAAAGAAAACAGAATTTTTTGTTAAACCTACTTTGTTGAGAATTTTTATCATGAATGGATGTTGAAATACAACAAAATATGTCCAGCGTTTTTTCTGCATCTATTCAGATGATCGTATGCTTTTTTATCCTTCCTCTTGTTAATCACATGGATTGATGTGCGGATAATTAAGCCACCCTTGCATCCCTGGAATAAATCCCAGTTGAATGTGGTGAATGATTTTTTTTAATGTTTTGTTGGATTCCATTTGCTTACATTTTGTTGAGAATTTTTGCATCTGTGTTCATCAGAGATGTTAGCCTGTAGTTTTTTGTTTTTGTTTTTTCTTTGTAGTGCCTTTATCTGGTTTTGATACCAAGGTAATGGTGGCCTCAGAATGAATTTGGAAGTTTTCCTTCCTCTTCCATTTTTTAGACTAGTTTGAGAAGAATCAGCATTAACTCTTCTTTAAATGTTCAGTAGAATTCACCTGTGAAGCCATCTAGTCCTGGACTTTTATTTGTTGGGAGTTTTTTTTTTTATTATTCAATTTCATTACTAGTAATCAGTCTGTTCATATTTTCTATTCCTGATTCAGTTTTGGAAGGCTGTATGTTTTTAGGAATTTATCCATTTCTTCTAGATTGTCCAGTTTTTTCACGTAGTTTTTCATAATATTCTCTTATAAGTTGTATTTCTGTGGTGTTGGTTGTTATTTATCCTCCTTTGTTTCTGGTTTTATTTATTTAAGCCCTCTTTTTTTTTCCCTTGATGAATCTGGCTACAGGTTTATCAATTTCATCTGTCTTTACAAAGAATCAGCTCTTGGTTTCATTGATCTTTTCTATTTTTTTTACATTCTCAATTTCATTTATGTCTACTCTAATCTTTATTATGTCCTTCCTTCTAACTTTGGTCTTAGTTCTATTTCTAGCTCCTTTAGGTGTAAGGTTAGGTTGTTGGTTTGAGATTTTTCTTGTGGTAGGCCTGTGTCACTATCAAGTTCCTTCTTAGAACAGCTTTTGCTACATCCCAAAGATTTTGGACCATTGTGTTTTCATTTTCATTTGTCTCCATGTATTTTTTTATTTGCTCTTTGATTTCTTTGTTGACCCAATGGTTGTTTACTACCATGCTGTTTAGCCACCACGTATTTGTGTTTTTCCCAGTTTTTCCCTTGTGATTTATTTCTAGGTTATACCATTAGTGGTCAGAAAAGATGCTTAATATGATTTCAGTCTTCTTAAATGTATTGAGACTTGTTTTGTTGCCTAACCTGTGATGTATCCTGGAGAATGTTCTATGTGCACTTGAAAAGAATGTGTATTCTGCTGTTTTCAGATGGAATGTTCTATATATATCTCTGTTAGATCCATCTGGTCTAATGTGTTGTTCAAAGCCATTGTTTCCTTGTTGACATAATTTTTGAAATTCTCTTTTGTTCCCAGAGTTTTCTATATTCCAGGGTCTTTTTATTTTTCCTGTTTGTTCATTCCTCTTTGCTCAGTTATCCTCCCTTCTCTGGTTATTGGAGTTTTATCTATTTTTTTCTAGGCCCAGCTCAATGCTGTACCTTCCATAATGTCATTCTTAATCTCTTAAATTGGAAGCAAATATTCCTGGATTGCCTTCTGTAACCCTTAGTTTGCACCTTTTTATTATATAGTGCCATCTATTGTACAGCTAAGTGCTTGTTTTTGTAGCTCAATTTGATTTCTTCTTGGAGTATAAATTCTTGGGAATCAAAGACTGTGCTATACAAGCTAACCTCCCTGTAGGTGTTTAGTACTGGGCTTTTGTCTATATGGAGACAGGGAGGGACTTTGCTGGTCACCACCACAGTGTAAGAATCCTATAAGACTTAAGTAAAAATGACGGGGTGCCTGGCTGGGTCAGTTTGAAGAGTAGGCAACTCTTGATCTTGGGGTTGTGAGTTCGAGTCCCACCTGTTGGGTGTAGGGATTACTTAAAATCTTTAAAAAAAAAAAATAAGTAAAAACATCCTGGTAGATCAAGGATAGCAGTAGTTGATGGAAGAGGTGATAGATCTCTTGTAGAAATTTTACAAATGGCCATGTCTGCATTGGACTGAGATGAGTAAAGTGGAGACTTTCCTGAAGTGACATCATGATCACAGTGAACTGTTGTGATTCTATAAAGACAATGGCTGTGGGTACCGTGAGACTACATTGCTGGGATGCCCTGTCCCCCTATAGCAAATGGCCAATAGCTTCAAAGTACGTGTGTGAGCAAGGGCCTGGCTGAGTCAGGTTTCAGCAGCGGGTCTGGACTGCATCAGGGTTTCTTCAGAGGGGATTAACGCATATCTGAATGTTTTAACCCAAACTGCTCAGGAGAGAAATCCTTCACAACAAACCCTGAAGTACAAATGAGAAGATTATCTGTCTTTTTGCCTGAGGCCTGTCAATCTCACACATACAACACAAGGCAAGGCCAAGGCCAAAGCCTGACTGATTCCACTGGTAGGGACACAATGAGCCACTTTTGGAGTTCGATGGTTTAGTGTTCCCATAGACAGTGAAAAGAAGAATAAGTCAAAAGTGCCAGTTCACTGTGGTCCTTGTCCCACATGCTAGAGAGGATGACATGGAAACACAAGGAGCCAAATGTCTGCAGTGTGACCTGTGGGTCACCCTGTTGCTGAGAAGCTCAATCTGGGCTGCCACTAAGTAGATGTATATTCTGCAGTGTGTGTATATATTTATATTTATATTTATATTTATATTTATATTGCATATTTATATTGCATACTTATATTTTATGTAATATTCATATTTTGTAAAATTAGGTATATGATACATATTAAAGCAATTTTATATTCCGAGGAGGCAGGGCAGAAAACCCCATACCTCATCAGAACCAGAGAGCTGATGAGAAACTGGTTTTGGTGTTTTGTTTTTTTTTTTAAGTTTATTTATTTATTTTGAGAGAGAGAGAGAAAGCATGGGTCAGGGAGGGGCAGAGAGAGAGGGAGAGAGAGAGAATTCCAAGTGGGCTGCACACTGTCAGAGCAGAGTATAACATGGGGTTTGAACTCATGAACCATGAGATCATGACCTGAGCTGAAGTTGGACACTTCACTGACTGAGTCACCCAGGTCCCCCTGGTTTTTGTTTTTCTAAAGTGAGCAGCAAGCAAGAATTTTATTAGAGTATAAAATTAGAAAGTAAGGATAGTGTGAAAGCTCTCTTTAAAGAGAAGGGGCATTTGAAAGTGAATGCCCGAGAAACTGTCTTATAACAGCCTTGCAGGGGAGGTAGGGAGGTGAGTGGGAGATGGCCTTACAGGACTCTTGTGTGGTCTTATGCTCCAGGAGGTTCACAAAGCATTCCCCAAGCCTCAGGCTGTGGTTTGATTCTTTGCCCGTATGACATATATAGACATATGCAAAGCTGCCAGGGTGCCATGGCGGAACCATTCCCCTATGGGGGTCATTCCGCCTTTGGAGCCCAGTCACATAATAACTGATAGTACCTTTAGTTTGTGCATACAGAAACTTGTGAAGGTGCCCCACCCCACCCCACACTAACCCTTCCTTCTTTAGATTCATGTTTTTAATTGCTTCTTGGCTTTTTGGCTAAGATCAAGTACAGATTCACATTTTAGGTGGTTTTCAACAAAGTTATTTGCATAATTGGCTATTATTTTTTGCCCTGTGCCTTATGCTCCCTACTCAAGTTAGGCTGATTTACTTCATTGCTTCGTTGTCCACGGTTCTTTTGCCATAAGAAACATCCAAGAAATGTCCTAATCAGGACAGGGATTGGCCTCTGAATCTGGGTCTCCTTGAGCCTAGCACCTCTAGTTTGCTCCCTTGCTGACTTTGTCCTGAACATTTGGTTTGTACAGGTCTTCAGGATTCTGAACACATATATGGCTTTATATATGTGACCTTTACCTACTCTATGTCACACATGTCCGTGTGGTTTTGACTGCCTTGGAGCACCAGATGATTTGGTTGTCAAATGTGAGAGCCTTAGCTTTTTACTCTCTTGCCTAGTTTCTGTTCCATTGTTCTTTTTGTGCTTCACATGTACTTCTTTTTATTTTAATTTTTATTGTTATACTTTTAAGTAATCTATCCAACCCAGCGTGGGGCTTGAACTCATGACCCTGAGATCTAGAGTTGCATGTTCTGACTGAGCAAGTCAGGTGCTTCTTGATTCCTGATAGCCTCCCTGCCCAGATACTAACTTGTTACCTAGTCTAGAGCCCTCACTTGGAGAAGTCACTGGCTCTTCGGATCCTGGCTCTCTGCCCTGGATCTTCCTGCCTATGTTTCTAGCATTACCAGCTTTCATAAAACTACATATTGAAAGAGTCTACTCTAACACAGCAAGGCTATGAACCAGATGTGAATCCTGCCCCAAATCAGTGCTGTGATAGGATACAACTGTATTTATATTATTGGTTCAATATCAATACTATGATGTACTTCCTTTTTGTGTTAGATATTGCAGATTAGGCTATTTAAAGTAAACAAAATTGGGGCTCCTGAGTGGCTCAGTTGGTTAAGCATCCAACTCTTGGTTTCAGCTCAGGTCATGGTCTTGCAGTTCATGAGTTCAAGCCCCTCGTTGGGTTCTGCGCTGACAGCACGGAACCTGCTTGGGATTTCTCTCTCCCTCTCTCTCTGCACCTCCCTGGATAGCTCTCTCTCTCAAAAAAATAAAATAAAATTAAATTAAAGTAAGTAGAATATACTCCAGCCCTGTTCTCTTGGAGGCCATACCCAGGCAGAGGAGAGTTTCGCATGAAGAGTCACTGGGGTGCTTGTTCCCTCTACTATGAGTGAATGGTTAAGTGGTGAGTCTTTCTGGGGATGGTTGTCTTGAGCAATACAGTTTTTAAAGACTTAATTTTTTTTAGAGCAGTTTTAAGTTTACAGTAAAATTGAGAGGAAAGTACAGAGATTTCCCACATGCCCCCTGGCCCCACACATGCACAGTTAATATCCCCCACCAGAGGGGATGGTGGTGTACATTCTATGAGTTTGGATAAATATATATGAAATGTTTCTGTAATTATGGTGTCCTATATTTTCACTGGCCTAAACATTCTTGATGATCCACCTATTCATCCCTCTCTGATTCCCACCCCCCAACTCCTGGCAACCTCTAATCTTTTTACCGTCTCCATAGTTTTGCCTTTGCCAGAATGTCATATAGTTGGAATCATATAGTGTGTAGCCTTCTCAGATTGGCTTCTTTCACTTAGTAATATGCATTTAAGATTCTAACATGTTTTTTCATGACTTGATAGTTCATTTCTTTTTTAGCATTGAATAATATTCCATTGTCTGGCTATACCTCAGCTTATTTAGCCATTCCCCTACTATAGGACATCTTGGTTGCTTCCAAGTTTTGGCAGTTATGAATAAAGTTCCTATAAACATCTGTGTGCAGGTGTTTGTGGGGCCATAAGTTTTCAATTCTTTTGGACAAGTACCAAAGAGCACAACTGCTGCCTTGTATGAGTATGTTTTGTTTTGTAAGAAACTGGCTAACAGTCTTCCAAAGTGACTGTATGATTTTGCATTCCCACCAACAGTGAGTGAGAGTTCTTGTTGCTCCACATCCTCACTAGCATTTGGTGTTGTCAGTGTTCTAGGTTTTGGCCATTCTAATAGGTGGATAGTGTTATTTAACTGTTGTTTTGATTTGTATTTCCCTGATGCATATGGTGTAGAGGTTTATGTATATATGTATGTATGTATATATATATGTATGTATATATATTATGTATATATGTATGTATGTATGTGTGTGTGTGTGAGAGAGAAAGAGAGAGAGAGAGAGAGAGAGAGGGAGAGAGAGAGGAAGGAAGGAAGGATCCCAGATGGTCTCTGCACTGTCAACGCAGAGCCTGACATGGGGTTCGATCTCACAAACCAGGAGATTATGACTTGAGCCGAAATCAAGTGTTGGACACTAAACTGATTAAGCCACCCAGGTGCACCCTAGAGCATCTTTTCATATGCTAAGCAGTATCTCTCTTTTTTAAAGATTTTATCTATCTATCTATCTATCTATCTATCTATCTATTTGATCTCTACACCCAATGTGGGGCTCAAACTCACAATCCCAAGATCAAGAGTTGCACGCTCTTCCAGTGGAGCCAGCCAGGTACCCCGTGAGCAGTATCTTTTTTATGTAATCATGGGAGCATCTATTATGGTTGGGGTTGAGAATAGGGATTCATTTGTTCATCTGTTCATCCATTCCTTTTTTCAATAAATATTTACTGAGTGTTTTTTAATGGACCAGCCACTGTTCTAGGCTCATACATGAACAAAAGAAATAATATCCTTGAAACTTTCATAAAATTCTACTTGGTGATATGCAGAGAGAAAACATTAAGCAAGTAAAGAAAGATAATCAGATAAAATCAGGTACTAACAAGTGTTATAAAGAAAATAAATTGACAATGTGCTAGAGTAGACGTGTGCGGGATGAGGAAGGCCCACCTGAGAAGGCCATATGTGATTTATACAAATTTCAGGAGGAATAATAGCATTCTAGGCAGAGTGAACAGCTGGTATTGAGGCAATGAGCTGGGACTTTGTGTTCTAGGCTGAGGGAATATAAATAAAGTCATGGTGGTTCAGATAGTTTTCACAAAGGGCTATGGTGGTGGGTTTTGGAGGGGGAGGAGGTGGCACTGCAAAGACTTCTCTATTGATCTTCCTTTTATTTTTGAAGGTTTATTTATTTATTTTTGAGAGAAAGAGAGCAAACAGGGGAGGGGCAGAGAGAGAGAGGGAGAGACAGAATCCCAAGCATGCTCTGCACTGTCAGTGCAGAACCTGATATGGGACTCCATCTCCCCAACTGTGAGATTGGGACCTGAGCCAAAGTCAGATGCTTAATCAACTGAGCCACCCAGGCACCCTTTGATCTTCCTTCTGTTAACATCCTTCCAAACATATAAGGACTCAGGTAGTTGGCAGGTTCCTTGACTACACACAGAAGAAACTGAAAGTGAAGCTTTCCAACTTTGACACCCATTCTGATATTCAAGGAGTTGGCAGAGATGATTGTGAATTCATTTTTAGGAGCCTGGAAAACATGACTTTGGTTTCCTTCCCCTCCTTCCCTCCCTTCCTTCTTTCCTTTCTCCCTTCCTCTCTTCCTCTTCTCTCTATATATACTTAGTAGAAGAACTTGACAGATTAATTCACACTAAAATGTTGGTGACTGTACGTAATCTCTCTTATGAATGTTTGCCTTTGAAAAGAAGACTCCATGGGGCGCCTGGGTGGTGCAGTCGGTTAAGCGTCCGACTTCAGCCAGGTCACGATCTCGCGGTCCGTGAGTTCGAGCCCCGCGTCGGGCTCTGGGCTGATGGCTCAGAGCCTGGAGCCTGCTTCCCATTCTGTGTCTCCCTCTCTCTCTGCCCCTCCCCCATTCATGCTCTGTCTCTCTCTGTCCCAAAAATAAATAAAAAACGTTGAAAAAAAAAATTTTGAAAAGAAGACTCCGGGGGGAAAGGTAACAAATATAGGAATAAATAAATGAATGAATGAGCCTCAAATGTTGGAATTTCAAACCTTAGGCTAGCTAGGTAAAGGAAAATGTCCCCTTTAAGTTTATTAACATTTCTCATCTACATTTTCCAGATTCATGATGTCACATGTCCGTACCTCCATCCAGACTCCTTGCTAACATGCCTTCCCTGTCCCAGATCTGGAGGCGGTTCTAGATGTCTGCACAGCAGCCTCTGGGGACCATCCACATTTTCCGTCTGCTGTTGGAGCCCATTTTCTTGAACCTTGGTTTCCTGCCTGAAGATAGGAACAATTTCTACTCTCTCTTCCCACCCTACACCCTGCCACCACCATGAGCTTGGAAGGCTGACAGGGAAGATTAAGATCACTGCCATCAAGTTTTTATCTGCTATAAGCAAAAACAGGAAACCAAGAAATAAAGGCACAGCTCAGTAATAGCTTCTGAGTGGGTAACATGGGAGAGGTTTTTCTAAAATCCTTTTTCCCCTGTACCTTCCCACCCACATGTTCTTAGTCAGATTTATTTTTTGCATATCAGTTTCTGAGGATGACAAGAAACTTGCCCTTTTCTTAACTATGGTTTTCAGAAGCAGATTATCCTGCACTTAGTTGAGACCTCTTGCCGAACCCGTGGAATAAATAATACCCTGGGCTGAGGAAGTGGGTGTTGAATAGAGATTTTATGACTCATAATGGAGTGTCAAAATAGCCACTGCTGATGTATGGCTCCCTTATCAATTTTGGAAATGACACTGGGCAGAGCCACACTTTCTCTTGTATAGAAATGCTGTGATTGAGGGAAAGATCTAACAAGAACGTTTATCATCTCTTGATATTTAAAAGTCTCACATTGAATGTTGGCCTTTTTGAAAGCTGACTTGCAGTTAGCCTGGACAAGCAGCTGTCCTCGGAGGAGGAGACCAGAGCATTTCTCTGGGGTAGGGCAGCCCAGGACCCAGCTCCTAGGATGAAATGAGGATTGGTATTTTCCTGGCCTGTGTCTTGATGTGCTTCTTTTTCTTTTCTTTTCACTTAATATATTTTTTTTAAGTAATCTCTACACCCAACGTGGGGCTCAAACTCACAACCCTGAGATCAAGAGTTGCATGCTCCACCAACTGAGCCAGCCAGGCGCCCCTTGAGGTGCTTGTTTTCAAAGGAGGGTAGGGTCAGGGTTGTATGCTTTCCCCCAGAGTAGACTGAGAGATCTCTCATGATATCATGCAGTTAGGCCACATTTCCAGGGCTCAGGCCTCTCCTGTACTTTCTCTCCTGCTGTTGGAAATAAGAAGGATAGTTCTGTCACTAGGCTCATGGGCCTGAGGGTGGCCTCACTTTGAGCTGAGCCCTTCTCTTTGGGGTGTTGTCTCAAGGACCATACTCTGAATAGGCCCCATTAATGCAAGCTTTTCATTAGTCATTGTTTTGTAGTAATGAGGTTCTATGATCTTGCCTCTTGGACTATTAGTGCTTTGTGTATAAACCACTCAAACAACAAATACTTATGAGTATCTACTGTGTTCATTACAAGGAGTTACTTGAAAACAATATGAAATCTATTCCTGCTCCTCATGAGTTTACCAGCCAAATGGGGAGATTTAAAAACCCTAGAATAAATCAAGAAAAATGTAGGTCAGCGTAAAATGGAGTGCTAGATTATGCGATTCAGGCTCTAGGGCTTAGTAGGCAAGAGGAGGGAAAAATGACATGGGCTGGCAAGTCTAGGAATATCTTTTTTTTTTTTAAGTTTTTTATTTTTGAGCGAGATGGAGAGACAGAGCATCAGTGGGGGAGGGGCAGAGAGAGGGGGAGACAGAATCCAAAGCAGGCTCCAGGCTCTGAGCTGTCAGCACAGAGCCTGACACGGGGCTTGAACCCACGAACCGTGAGATCATGACCTGAGCTGAAGTCAGACGCTCAATGGACTGAGCCACCCAGGCGCCCAAAGGCTAGGAAGGTCTTCCTGGAGGATGCAGGGTAAAGGGAAGTGAGTGCCTTTGAGGCAAAAGGGCCAGCAAAGGTACTGAGCTAGAACTGACTGTGATGCATGCAGGTGTGGGGGGCCATCAGCGATGTGCCGGCAGGATTGATATTTCTGAAGTGGAGTGTTCCTGTTGAGGGGGTTGTGGGGCTGGAGGCCTAGGTACGCCTGTGGGGCCAGTTAATGAGCATCTTGGAAGCCAGACACGATTTGATTTGAACTGTTTTTTTTAGGCTCTTTGGTTTGTAAGGGATAGAGACTCTTTCAGATTCAGTCACGGGGTGGGGAATGTACAAGAGCTGTAAGGGGGAAAGGGATTTTAGGGACTGAAAGATCAGGAACCGGAGTGCGGTGGGACCTCACGCGAACTGCACTTGGAGCCGTGGTAGCTAAGGGGGTTCAGCTGCGGGACTGGGACTTTTCACTTCAGTATTCTACCGTGAGCACCACTCCCTTCTGACTGCCTTAGCTTTTCCTGTCTGCTCGGGTTCTCTTTTCCATTCTTCCCAGTTTCCATTTTACTCCTTGTTTCTGCTTCCTTAGCATTTTGGTCTGGATGGCCCATCAAGGTTCCAGTTTTCTACTTTTTCCCTTAGAGTTCCGACTCTTCCTCATGGCTTCTCTCTAGGCATCCTTATGGCTTTAGCTCTTGCTCTCTTCTCTCTCTTTCTCTCACTCTCTCTCTTCTCTGTCCCCCCCTTCCCTTCCCTCCCCTTCCCTGTTCCCCTCTAGTATTTTTAGGCCAAATTCCTGACAGACTATCTGATTGTCCTACTTCATATATTTATACCAGGCTCTGGATCAGATCACTGGCTAGAATGTAGAGTGGCAGCTGTTGGGTCAGGGGTCCTTTCAGCCAATGCTGAGGGAGAAGAGGTGACATCATGGAAACCATATAAGAGATTGGTCATGAAGGAAGTGATGGATCCTGGATATGGGTTTTGGCAATGGGAATGGAGAGGAAAGGATGGATATAAAAGACGTTTCAAAGCAAAACAACTGGCAGGAACCAGTATCTTATTGTCTACAGGGTTTGATAGAGAGAGGGAAATTAATGATAATTAATGATACCGATAATACCACATTTCAGGTTCGGGTGACTAGAAGAATGACAAGGGAAGGAATAATGGAGCTGGGACAAGGAGTTAGTTTAGGGGGAGAGATGGTGAGTTCTGTTTTTGCTGTGTTATGACTCAAAAGTGGGATCTATTGGACATCTTTGCTGTATTCTTGGCTCACTGATCTTTCTCCTGTAACTTGGGAATCCAGTTAGCGTAGAGTACTGAGTGACCCAGGTGATTTAGGCCAGAAGCTAGAAGGCATGTGGAAAGCTTCTCAAAAAAGGTCTACTTTACTCCTTTTCTCCTTCACCCTTAAGTAGCTAATTGGCTCCAGGGCGCAATGGTTTCTGCTGGGAGGGCAGTAAAGAAGGCAGACATGAGGAGACCTTCTCAGTCCTGTGTGAGACCTGATTCTGTTTTGGTTGCTGGCTTCTGAATCTTTAGAAGAGAGAAAGTGAGTAAAGATGTAAGGAAATGAGGTGAAGAAAAGGAGAAACAGCCTTGAAGAGTTAGGAATAAGTTACATATTCACAGCTGTTCCATACCCATTTTGAGAAAGGCAATTCAAAGGAACATGCCGAGCAGAGGGCACACAATCTTTTGATGAAGACCCAAGTGGAACTAGCTTAACGTAAAAGACACTTTATAGGAAGAGTACCTGGTGGCTCACAGGTTTGGAGAAAATGCTGAACAGCCAGCATTTTGGGAAGGACAGGAACTAGGGCAGCCTCAAAGTTGGGCTTAGGGACCAAAACTAGAGGCTGAGAAGCTGTCAGGACTCTCTCTTAGCTTCATACCCCTGCTTCTCTCTGTGTGTTGGCTTCATTCTCTCATACTGAAGACAGGATTCTCCATATGGTGGTGGATTTGGCTGCTGCTAGTTCTGAGCTCACATACTCACAGCTCTTTGACCAGAGAGGAAGGAGTTCTTCCTTGCCAGCTCCAGTCCAAGAAAACCTGGGGAAGAGTTCTGATTGATTGGTCTAGAGTAATGTGCCTACCACCAGACTAATCACTGTGGCCAGGAGCATGGAACCCTATCCATGGCCAGTTTTGGAGCAAGCGTTCCCTTCTCATCCAATTGCTATGACCTGGGATATCGAATCAAGATATGGCAGCTACAGGGGCACCTGGGTGGCTCAGTTGGTTAAGCATCCGACTCTTGGTTTTGGCTCAGGTCACGATCTCATGGTTCGTGAGTTCAAGCCCCGCGTCTGGCTCCATGCTGACAGTGCGGGGCCTGCTTGGGATTCTCTGTCTCCCTCTCTCTCTCTGCCCCCCCGCTCCCGCAAATAAAGTTAAAAAAAAAAAAAAAAGAATAGCAGCTACAAATTGAGCCACATGCCTGGAGCTTGAGGGAGAGGAGGAGTAGTTCATCAAAAGAAGGGAGGGGAGAGGCCACACAGACAGGGCCACCTGGGGTACCTTTCTGAACCAGGTAGTCCTGCAATTTGTGTTTTTTCCATTGCAGTTTACTGGCCAATGATGATGGAAGAAAACTATAAAGTAAGAAGGCTCACACAGAAAAAGAAAGTATTAAAGAAGCAGGGTGCATCATTTTAGTACTGCCACTTGCCTTCCCTTCTCTATTATCTACTTCCCCATCACCACGTGCGGTGTAACATTGCAATTATTTCAGTTCCTTAAAAGCACTGTGCTCTGTCATTCCTTCAGCTTTATGCCATGCTTCCGGATTCATTTTGACTGACACTTTCTTTGGGAAAACCTATCTACCCCCACCTTCAACTCTGGGTCAGGCGCTCTTTTTACATGATCTCATTGCACCCTGTACGCTACTTTCTATGTTTTTAATTTCTTTGTTACTCTTATTTCTCTCCTGCTAGAATATAAGCTCCGTGCAGCTGAGAATTTGTCTTTCTCAGTCACTATTCTTCTGCAGTGCCTAGTGATGTGCCAGTTGTGTTGTTGATGCCCAATAAATATTTGCTGAAGGAGTGGCAATTTCCAGGCTCCAGTGGCAGGGCTGGATGACCTGAAAGGATCCCGGAACAGTCCAGAAGCAATTAAGAAAGAGCATGCCCTTCCTTCAGATTTTTTTTTCTGAAATAAAGAAAAGGAAGGAAAAAAGAAAGTGTTTAGGTAAATGGAACTTATTATAGCATTTCAATAAAGACAAAGGTACTTGGTTTGTACTTAGGAGTTTCTAATTTTTTTACTTTTTGGTTTCACTAAGTAATGAGTTGCTTGTAATTAAAAGTAAGGGTTGGGGTGCCTGGGGTGGCTCAGTCAGTTAAGTGTCCGACTCTTGATTTCGGCTCAGGTCATGACCTCACAGTTTGTGAGTTTGAGCCCCACATTGGGCTCTGTGCTGACAGCTCGGAGCCTGGAGCCTGCTTTGGATTCTGTTTCCTCTCTCTGCCCCTTCCCTGCTGGTGCTCTCCCTGTCTGTCTCTCTTTCTCAAAAATAAATAAACATTCAAAAAAAAAAAAAAAAAGAATGAGTGAAATAGTTGCCAGGGGGAACCACTATGCCTCTTTACCAAATTATGAGATAGAATGATCAGATAAGAGACCTCTCATTATAGTTTTCATGGTTCTATTGGGATGGTAATAGCCTGATAAAATTCTGGTGGGCTGATATATGTATTTGCTGGCAGGGTGCTACTAATGCCAGTGCACCTGCAAGTCTGGCTTTCCTGGTGGTCTAGCCCCTCCCCCCATAGGGTTTGCTCAGTTCTATGTAAGTAAGGTATGGCAGTAGAGTGCTGGGTGAAAGTGACATTACCTATGTCAAAGATTGTATCTAAATATGCAAAAGAATTTGAAAAGAATAGGTTAGTTCTACACCTCCCCTAAAATGGCCAGGGGAGAACCCCTGACTGGTTGATGTTAAGCATTCTTTAGAAAGCTAGCTGGTATGTAGAGACATAGACATTGTTTCCAGAAGAGGCTTGATTAGGCCCATTTCAAGCTGAGGAATGATTGTTGAACAGAAACATAAGGTCATTATTTTAGAAGGTACCTTTTGCCAAGAAACCTCTTATTTCCTTCTTGATTCCTAAATTTCTGTTTGTTCGGTTCTTCTTTTTTTAAATGTTCATTTATTTTTGAGAAAAAGCACGAGCAGGGGAGAGGTAGAGAGAGAGGGGAACACAGGATCTGAAGCGGGCTCCACACTGACAGCACAGGGCCCAATGCGGGGCTCGAACTCACCAATGGAGAGATCATGACCTGAGCTGAGGTCCGACGCTTAATCGACTGAGCCACTCAGGCACCCCTGTGTGTTCCATTTTTAACTGAAAAATTCCAACTTCAATTTCTAGTCTAGTACAATCATAGCTGGCATTTCGAAAGATCATGTAACACTTTGTGATGGTCTCTAATGATGCATCGAACATTCTGGGGATCCCCTACTATCTTTCAGGATTAAGGACAAGTGGTAAGTAGAAATTGGTAGGACATTCTAATAAGTGGTAGTAATATAATAGCCCTGTGCTGTGCATCTCTGTGAAGCACTGTTTCTCCAACTATGTTGTATGAGGTGTTCTATGAGATGGAAATGATGGTTCTACTGATGAAAAAGCGTCCTGTTGTTAAGTAGGTTTCTGGTGCTGCATACTATAAAGCCCTTTTAGAGATTCATCATTCCTGTTAAGGCTCTGATAAATCCTACCATAAAGTTGTTTAAGTTTGTGTGATGTTTTTTCCCAAACTTATTTAGCTCCCTTCAGTTGATTAGTTTCTTCAAATGGAAACAAAATGTGCCAGACGCTCAACTAACCCAGACAGGTTTCTTGAACTCAGTGTTGTTTCATTTCAGACATACAAATCAGGAGGTGGTGGCTGACCTGGGTAGCTCCCCACTATAAGGTTTATGAGCCTAGATGCTCATCTAGAATCTTCCTTAGCCTTTGGAGGCAGCTTGAAGGATAGCATACTACTTTCACACATGACCTTGATTTCCAAATCATCCTTACAGTAAATGATACCTAACTTTTGTAGAACTTTAAAAAAAAACTTCATTATTACATATAATCCTACCAAGTATTTCAGGAGAGTATTATCATTCCTATTTTAGATGTCTAAAGAGGCTGAGTACTGGCCAAAGGATGTAGATATAAGAGTTGGGAGTTAAAGTTTCCACAACTATGCTTTTACCTTAACACAGTATTGCTTTCCTGACATGTATCTATGTCTGTCTGGTTAGATATGTAGAAATCTTTCCATTTCATCATGCTCTTTAAACTGTGCCCTGGAAGAGCCCTAGGGGTTCTGAGAAGCTCCCTTAGGGGCCCCCTAAGGGGGCAGGATGAATGGGGAGCCAAGAGAAGTTAGGGGAAGACCCTCTATTTTAAGCCACAGAAACTTTTCTTTATCTATTTAATGTAGATTTGAGAATAAGATTTCTTTCTTTCTTTTTTTAAAATTTAAGTAGGCTCCACACCCAGTGTGGGGCTTGAACTCACAACCCCAAGATGAAGAGTTGCAATCTCTACCAACTGAGCCAACCAGTTCTTTAGAGAAAAGTGTTCCTGAGAAAATTTGCAAACAAGCTGAAAGATTAATTTTCTAGTTTCTGGAGAGGGTAAAGCAGGTACTATCTCCAGATGAACAGACCTTAACACAGGCACAGCCTCACAGAGTATGGATGTAAATCTAAACCGGCTTTAAGGCCATTTTTGGTTCCTCAAGAGATGTAGTGCAGAAGAAACATTGGGAGGGGCTCCCTAGGCAAAGAAAGATCTTAAGGGTTATACTTGCTCACCAGTTGTCTCCTGATAGAGGAGAAGGAGCTGGATCTTTCTTCTCTGGGTATAAGGAAGACAGCAGTCTTCTGAGTAGGTCCTAGCAGGTTCAGCAGTGACAATACTGGTTGGGTTTGTGGCTTATTGCCTTAGGTAGTCCTAGAGAAACCAGCTGTTGCCTGATATCCCCCTAACTCTCATTATAGAGCCAGATACGTGTGGAGTTGGAGTAGCCCAATAGCAACAGCCTGGAGGTCTGATCATCTGGAGGGGGTGACCATGTGTTTTAGAGATAGGACTGCCCAGGCATTCGTGGGCTGGGCATCCCATGCAAAATTAACTCAGTGGTCCTTTTTAAAAGATAGATATTTAAAAGCTGATTAAACACTTGCATTTCACACATGGCATTGGTATCTATGATGATAAATTTTATGTGTCAATTTGGGTAGGCAACTGGTATGTAGCTGTTAGGTCAAACAGCAGTCTACATGTTGCTGTGGAGGTATTTTGAAGATGTGATCAAGAGCTCTAATCACTTGACTTTAAGTAAAGCAGATTACCTTCCTTAAGGGGGTGGGCCTCATCCAATCATTTGAAAGCCTTAAGAACAAAAACTGAGGTTTTGCAGAGAGGAAGGAATTCTGCCTCAAGACTGTGTTATAGAAATTCTGCCTGAGTTTCCAGCCTGCTGGCTTACCCTATAAATTTTGGACTCGCCAGCCTCCACAGTCACATGAGCCAATTCCTTAAAATAAATCTCTTAATATACATATACATATATCCTGTTGGTTCTGTTTCTTTGAAGAACCCTTACTGATATAGTATCTAAATTCAAGCTGCTGTCATACAATCACTTTTTATCAGCCAGCTGTATGTCTGAGGCCTAGGGCTTTTAACCATTCTAAGGAATAGTCCAACAACGAGAGAGTTTCCTTATGACATGAGTGTTGTTTGGAAAGGCCTACATTCCCTTTAAAGGGGATTTTCCGGGGTGCCTGCCTGGCTGGGTCGTAGAGCATGGTGACCCTAGATATCAGGGTTGTGAGTTTGAGCCTGATGTTGGGTGTAGTGATTACTTAATAATAAAATCTTTAGGGGCACCTGGGTGGCTCAGTCAGTTAAGCATCTGACTTTAGCTCAGGTCATGATCTAATGGTTTGTGAGTTCGAGCCCTGGCTGAGAGTACAGAGCCCGCTTTGGATCCTTTGTCTCCCTCTCTCTCTGCCCCTCCCCTGCTCATGCTCTCCGTCTCTCTCTTCCACAAAAACAAACATTTAAAAATAAATTAAAACTAAAACCTTTAGGGGCACCTGGCTGGCTCAGTCAGTAGAGCATATGAGTCTTGATCTCAGAGTTGTAAGTTCGAGGCCCATGTTAGGTGTAGAGATTACTTAAAAATAAAATCTAAGTAAATAAATAAAATCTTTTGAAAAAGGAAAAGAAATGGGGCGCCTGGGTGGCTCAGTCGGTTAAGCGTCCGACTTCAGCTCAGGTCACGATCTCGCGGTCCGCGAGTTCGAGCCCCACGTCGGGCTCTGGGCTGATGGCTCAGAGCCTGGAGCTTGCTTCCGATTCTGTGTCTCCCTCTCTCTCTGCCCCTCCCCCGTTCATGCTGTGTCTCTCTCTGTCTCAAAAATAAATAAACGTTGAAAAAAAAAATTAAAAAAAAAGAAAAGAAAAAGGAAAAGAAAGGGGATTTTCTAAGGGATCCCTACCAAACACCACCTTCACATTCTTATATTGGAGAGACAAAACGTTGGCTAGAGTTTTCCTTGCCCAGTTTAAGAGGAAATATCCCAGAATTCCCAGAGGGTTATATAATACTTCTCTGGGAACTGAAGGGGTAACGTGTTCTATCTGCATGATACATATCCTGCTTCTTACTCTATTTCAAAGTCCTTTCACAGACCCTGTCTTGACCCTTTGACATAGGTATTGCTACTATTTACTTTCTAATACTAGTTTCCCCTTTGTTCCCTAGTAGAAACCCATAATCTTTTGCTGAGTTAATTGCTACCCAATAAAAGAACTGCTAGTCTTGGGGTGCCTGGGTGGCTCAGTTGGTTAAGTGTCTGACTTCAGCTCAGGTCATGATCTCGTGGTTCGTGATTTTGAGCCTCACATTGGGCTCTGCTGTCAGCACAGAGCCTGTTTCAGATCCTTTGTCTCCCTCTCTCTCTGCCCCTCCCCTGTTCATGCTCTTGCACGTGCTCTCTGTCTCTCTGTCTCTCTCTCAAAAATAAGCATTAAAAAATGTTATATAAAAAAAGACTACTAGTCCTCCTCGGAGCTAAGTGGGACCTGGCCTTGTTTTCGCAATGTAGCACTATGGTTAGGCATACAGATTTTGGAGTCAGGCTGTGTAGGGTTCAAATCTCTGCTTCATCTCTTACTATTAATTTGCTTCTCTGTGTCTCAGTTTCTACATCTATAAAATGATATGCTAATAGTACCTACTGTTTTGAGTTTCTGTGAGAATAAATGAGTTTATACTGGTAAAGCCTTTAGAACAGTGCTTAGCATACAGTAAACACTATAGAACTACTAGCTGTTATTTTTATTGTTATTTTGGCCAACAAGATGTAAGTGGGAGTGTTGTGTGAGGTATCTAGGAAGTGTTAAAGGGAGGGGCAAACCCTTCTGCTCCTTCTTACTTCCTCATAGCTGAAATGAGGTTAGAGTTTGAATGGCCATCTTGGAACAGGCAGCGACAAGCTAAACGTGGTGGGATAGCAAGATAGAGCCTAGGCCTCTGATGGCTGTGGAGTGTCCTAACAGTCCTAGACTGCCTATCTGCAGATTTCACTTCATGAGAGAGAAATAAACTTCCTTCTTGTGTAAGACACCATTGTTATATGCAGCCAAGCTTAACACTAATAGATTCTGTAAATGTGACAAGTGGTACTACCCTCCCCGGCAAAAGTCAGTATGTTGGATTGAGGGGAAAGCAATGATTAAACAACCCAGATATATAACCCAGTCCAGGAACTGGTATGGGGGAAATTTGCCAGGCCTACATTTGGAGACAGCTGTCCCTTTTTCTCCCAGTCCTGTCTTCGCTTCTTCCCTCATCTCAAGCAGAGCTGCTTGATCATTAGCTGCCTTTTCCTTCTGCGTGGAAGTCATAAGAAGACAGGGATCACATTAATAATTGTATTTAAGAGGCACTTAGGGCCCTTTGTTTTCCAAGGCAGAGTTCTCTTCTAGACTCACTGAGATATTATTTCTATTTTCACCTTTCTTCCTGGAATCTTTATTTCCCATTTCCCACTGCACATTGAATTGAATTGACTCTGTCGCATCCAACCCTAAACCCACCTCCTTCAGACAACCCTCTCTGATTGTTCTAGCTCCTTTTAAACAGCCTGTGCTGTGGCTCTAGCCAGGAGGTCCGGCTTCTCGCTGCTCCCTGATGGAAGAAATCTTAAGCTTTCATTACCTAGGAAGGTTTGAAAGCAATGTCCTGAAGCGATGAAGCAGGGGGTCTCTCCTATGTAGCCAGATTAGCTGAAAGAAACCTGGTGATCAGTGAAATGACATGTCACAGATGACCTCCTGTCTTTCTGCCCCTCTTTGAACACCCACAGTTCTTTTTTAAAAAAAATTTTAAGCTTTATTTATTTTTGAGAGAGAGAGAGGGAAAGGGAGAGAGAGAGAGAGAGAGAAGCAGATAGAGGGAGACACAGAATCTGAAGCAGGCTCTAGACTCTGAGCTGTCAGCACAGAGCCCGATGCGGGGCTCGAACTCACAAACCGCGAGATCATGACCTGAGCCGAAGTCGGACACCCAACCGGCCGAGCCACCCAGGCACCCCCCACAGTTCTTATTTATGTTATTCAGATGTCAACTCAAGATTTAGGTTGATGATGGGGTGCCTGGGTGGCTCAACCAGTTAAGAGTTAGACTTTGTCTCAGGTCATGATCTCACAGTTCATGAGTTTGAGACTGAATTGGGCTTGCTGCTGTCAGTGTGGAGCCTACTTGGAATCCTCTGTCCCCCTCCCTCTGCCCCTCCTCTGCTCATGCTCTCTCTTTCAAAAATAAATAAACTTAATAACAAAAAAGATGTAGGTTGATGAAGGTTTACATTGCTAGGTTAAACTAAGAAAAATTTGGCTTTACAGCTCTACGTGCCTAGGGCCTCCCTTTGTATATCCAAGATATCTTTTATGTATATCAGTCCATTTTTTCCAGAGTCCCTTACTTTAGCAGCACAAAAGGACCAGCAAGGGCTATGAAATATATTTTTCTCCTCCTTTCCCACCAGTCTCTGTGAGGGGAAGGGAATATATCCCTACTGGTATGAAATATGCCTCCTCCCTTAGAATGCAGAAGTGGAAAAATTAGTTTGAGGTTTAAAAATTCTTTTAATTGGTGTTACACTAATAATGCTTGCTATTTCTTGTTTACTATGGAGAACATTATGTGAAACATTTAATGTACATTATTTTATTTCATCATCACAACACTATGAGTAGGTATAATTACTGTACCTATTTTGCAGATAAGGAAAGAGGCTCAGGAAGGTTAAGTACTTTGTCCAAAGTCACATAGCTGGTTTTTGAACTCGGGTCAGTCTGACTCCAAATTCCATAAATTCAGCCATATGCTATACTGACTTTCTTGTCAGTACAACTTAATTTGTAGGATTTAATTAATTACTTGGCAGTGTGATATAGTAGAAATAATGGCTCTGGCATCAGACCTGAGTTTGAGTCTGAACTTGTTCTCTTGCTAATGGTTTGACCTTGGGCATATCTACATCATTTAAATGGGTAAATGAACGAATGAATAAACACATCTTGGAGGGATGTGGTGAGGATTAGATATGACTATGCCCAACACATAGCAGATATGAGATAAAAGTTTTCTCTCTCTGTTCTTCCCTCTCTTACTTGGTTGGCCTGTGTTTTTCCAATAAGACTATAAATACCTTAAGGACAGGGACATGTGTTTGATTTCTTGTATAGCCTCAGAATCATACACAGTGCTAGGCACATTATAGGAAGATAATTAATACTTTTTTGTATTTATGTGTTACCTTTTTAAAGGAAGTCTTTTTGTATTGTAATTTGATGCCTGTAAAATATTTGAAGAAGTTTTTCTCCATTCTAGAAGCAAATAATTAACTGGGAAAATATTATCTTGGCCCTCTTCCTTTGTAGTGTGTCACAATAGTACAAGCTTGTTTCTTAATGCTTTAGTAACAATTTTTCTAACATATAATGTAGGAAGCAAGTAATTAGTATTGAAAGCATCTCCATTAACTTAAAATTTTATGTTCTCTTCCAAAATGAGAATTAGTTTTTGATTTGACGATAACTTCTGAACTCCTTGGCTTGTCCAATTTTTTATGTCCATCTTTAGGGCACTAAAAAAGTTAACTTACTCTGATAACTAGTCAAGGTAAGGGGCCCCAGGCCTCTCAGTCGGTTAAGCATCCAACTTCGGCTCAGGTCATGATCTCGCAGTTTTGCGAGTTCAAGCCCTGTGTCGGGCTCTGTGCTGACAGTGCAGAGTCTAGAGCGTGCTTCGGATTCTGTGTCTCCTTCTCTCTCTAGCCCTCCTTCTCTCATGCTCTGTCTCTCTTTGTCTCAAAAATAAATAAACATCAAAAAAATTAGTCAAGTTAAAAAAATTTAGCCAACCTATTTGTTTGACTGTACTGTCTCTTTGACTAGATTAATTGGTAGAGTTTTTAAATCAGAGTTACTGAGGGCATATGTCTTGATATTTTAGTGTCTGTGTTTAAACTGCTATTTGAGACCTGTAAAGAAAGGTTAAGAGACAAAGGATAGATTTAAAAGGCTCAACATATGTCTCACATGAGCTCCAAAAAGAAGAACTAGAGAGGATGGGGGCAGAGGCAATTTTTAAGGAGATAATTATTGAAAATGTTCCAGAATTGATGAATGGCATGTCTTTCAATTCAGGAGGGATGAATGCAGAGTAGAATGAATAAAACTAAATCTGCTTTCTAGCCACACCATGGTGAAATTGCAGAACACCAAAGACAAAGAAAGGCTCTTCAGGTTGACTTGCTCATGATCATAGAGCCTAGTAAGTAGTGGAGTCAGTATTCAGACCCAGTGTTTTAAATCACGAGTACTAGATCATCTAGTTATAGGCTCTCATGTACAGATGAGGTAACTGAGGCCAAAAGATGACAGAAATTTGTTTTAGGAATTTGATGGTAGCAGGTCTTGAAGTTATCCTGGCTTCTTTACCTTAGAAGTAGGAGAATCCTTGCTGTGAGTGGTAAGAGAGACAATGCTCTATCTTGGAAGCAATCAGTCACAGATTTTGGACTGTTTCTGAGATGATCAGCAGACACTACAGCACATAGTTAACAAGAACATCCGATACTTACCATGCTTACCATGTGGCAGACATTGTTGTAAGTTTTTAACAGATATTAACCCATTTAATTCTCATACCAACTCAATGAGTTAGGTACGGGCATGCCTCAGAGATCTTGCAGGTTCAGTTCCAGGCCACCAAAGTAAAGCAAATATCACAATAAAGTGAGTCAAATGATTTTTTTATTTCCCAGTGCATATAAAAGTTACATTTACACTATAGTCATTTAAGTATACAATAGCATTATGACTAAAAAAACAATGTGCATATCTTTAAAAATACTTCATTATGGAGCGCCTGGGTGGCTCAGTCGGTTGAGTGTCCCACTCTTGATTTCAGCTCAGGTCATGGTCTCGTGGTTTGTGAGATTGAGCCCCATGTGGGGGGCTCTTTGCTATCAATACAGATTGTCTGTCTCTCTCTTTCTCTGCCCCTCCCCCTGCTCGTGCTCTCTCTCTGTCTCTCAGAATAAATAAACATTCTAAGAAAAAAAAGTAAAATAAAAATACTTTATTGCTAAAAAATGTTAACCATCATCTGAGCATTCAGAGAGTCATAATCTTTTTGCTGATGGAGGATCTTGACTCAGTGTTGATGGCTGTTGACTAATCAGAGCGGTGGTTGCTGAAGGTTGGGTGGCTGTGGCAATTTCTTAAAATGATAACAATGAAGTTTGCTGCACTGATGGACTTTTCCTTTCATGAAGGATTTCTCTGTAACATGCAATTGTGTTTGATAGCATTTTACCCACAGTGGAACTTCTTTCAAAATTGGAGTCAATCCTCTGAAACCCTGCAGCTGCTTTATCAACTAAGTTGATGTTATATTCTAAATACTTTGTTGCCATTTCAGCAGTCTCCACAGCCTCTTCAAGAGGAGTAGTTACCATCTCAAGAAACTTTTTTTGTTCATCCATAAGAAGCAGTTCTTCATCCATTCAAGTTTTATCATGAGATTGCAACAATTCAGTCCCATCTTCAGACTCTACTTCTAATTCTAGTTCTCTTGCTGTTTCCACCCCACCTATAGTTACTTCCTCCACTGAAGTCTGAAACTCTCAAGGTCATCCATGAAGGTTGGAATCAACTTCTTCCTTAATGGCATGTAGAATGGTGAAAACTTTCCAGAAGGTTTTCAATTGACTTTGCCCGTATCCATGAGTGGAATTGCTATCTATGGCAGCTAGAGCCATATTAAATGTATTTCTTAAATAGTAAGACTTGAGAGTTGAAATTACTCCTTGATCCGTGGGCTGCAGAATGGATGTTGTGTTAGTAGGCATGAAAACAACATTAATCTCATTGTATATTTCCATTAAAGCTCTTAGGTGAACAGGTGCATTTTCAGTGAGTAGTAATATTGTGAAAGGAATCTTTTTTTTTTTTTCCTGAGCAGTAGGTCTCAACAATGGGCTTAAAATGTTCAGTAAACTGTGTTATAAACAGATGTGCTGTCTTCCAGGCTTTTTTTGTTCCATTTATAGAGCACAGACTGAGTAGATATAGCATAATTCTTAAGAGCCCTAGGATATTCAGAATGGCCAATGAACATTGGCTTCCACTTAATATTACCAGGTGCATTAGCCCCTAACAAGAGAGTCAGCCTGTTATTTGAATCTTTGAAGCCAGGCACTGACATCTCCTCTCTCTCTGGCTGTGAAAGTCCTCGATGGCATCTTCTTCCAAAGGACTATTTCGACCACATTGAAAACCTGTTGTTAGTGTGGCTACCTTCATTACTTATCTTAGCTGGATCTTTTGGAGAACTTGCTGCAGCTTCTTCATCAGCACTTGCTGCTTCACCTTGCACTTTTATGTGATGGAGATGGCTTCCTTCCTTAAACCTCATGAACCAACTTCTGATAGCTTCCCGTTTTTCTTCTACAGCTTCCTCACCTCTCCCAGCCTTCATAGAATTGAAGAGAGTTATGGCCTTGCTCTGGATTAGGCTTTGGCTTAAGGGAATGTTGTGGCTCGTTTGATCTTCTGTTCAGATCATTACACTTTCTATCAGCAATAAGGCTGTTTCACTTTCTTATCACTCGTGTGTTCACTGCAGTAGCACTTTTAGTTTCCTTCAAGAACTTTTCCTTTACATTCACAACTTGGCTAACTGGTGCAAGAAACCTAGCTTTCAGCCTGTCTTGGCTTTCATCATGCCTTCTTCACTAAACTTAATCATTTCTAGCTTTTGATTCAATGCGAGAGATGTGTGATTCTTCCTTTCACTTGAACACTTAGAGGCCATTGTAGGGTTATTAACTGGACTAATTTCAATATCGTTGTGTCTCAGGGAGTAGGGAGGCCCAAAAAGTGGGAAAGAGACAGGGGGAGGGCAGGTCTGTAGTGCAGTCAGAACACACACATTTATCGATGAAGTTCACTGTCTTATATGGGAGTGGTTCATGGTGCTCCAAAATAATTACAATAGTAACATCAGAGAGCACTGATCACAGGTAACTATAAAAAATATAACAATGAAGAAAAAGTTTGAAATATTGTGAGAATTACCAAAATGTAACAGGGACACAAAGTGAACCAGTGCTGTTGGAAAAATGGCGCCCATAGACTTGCCTGATGCAGGGTTCACACAAAACTTGTTTGTAAAAAATGCAGTATTTTTGTGAAGCACAGAAAAGTAAAGCACAGTAAAACGATGTATGTTGGTACTGGTGTTATCAAAATTTTTATCACAATTTTTTTTAAATCACAGATTTTGAGGAAATTATGGTACATAGAGAGGGGAAGTGATTTGCCAAGGTCACAAAGCCAGTAAATGGAAAAGCCAGGATTTACACCTCAGGTAGTCTGACTGCAGAGTCCTTAACCTCTACACTATACTGACCCTGCCTTAAAGTAAGTCTTGTGAAGTCAGGAACTGTGTCTGTCTTGTTCCCTGCTGTATCCCTAGGACCCAGTACAATGTCTGGCACGTAATACTCAATAAACGTTCTTTATATTAACAAGGGAATAAATAAGTGAATAAACTTGATTTGCAACGCATATCCAGTGTGGCTACATGGACCAAACTGTCCCATTACCTGCTATCTACTTAGTAATAGTGAAATTTCATGAAAATAGGGCTACTTTCTTTCTTGTGAAGCCAAACACCTTGGCAGTTTGAGTTGTGACTTAATACTCTTTGCTCACAACATCAGCTTTGCCCTGCAGCTTTCATGATCTGGCTAAAGTGGATCTCCTGGTTCTGACTCCCAGCTCTGAATTGTAGCTGAACCCTATTTGCCACCTGCTGACTTGTGACTGTCGGGCCCAGAGGCAATAGGACCCTGGGTGGAGAGAGTCCCAACTATGATTAAAAAATATGGATCTGTAACACAAAGGCAACAAGAGGCAGCTGAAAACTGCCCATATCCTGCATATTCTCTGGGGGACTGCTTGATCATGTGATCATAGATTCGTGGTGGAATGAAAGAAGCAACATGCTTATAACATAAAAGCATCTGAGAGGCAGTGGGAAGCCACCTGTCTTTTAGCTCTGAGACCAAACTCAGGGCTAGTATTAGGCCTCTTGTGTGTTACAGCTCCATTTTATTCTTAATTCAAACCAGATTCCTATTAAAACAGACTCCTAAAACAGCCTAAGTGGGCAATCACTCTCCAAAAATGCAATCTCTTTGCCTTCACTCTGGGGCCCTTGTGTGACATTATGCAATTTTTAAAGTTTTAAGAGAATGAATTTTCACTTAAAAGATGGCAGAGACCTCTTTGTCTGTCTTATGCCTCAGAATACATAGCTATGTCCACAATTTAATCATTGGAATTCTCAGGTTGATAATGCAGCTTGATAGAACTAATGTATTGTTCACTGTTTAATATGATTATACCTACTCAGAATCCCTGGTCTGAGCACTTTGCCTGAAGTGATGGGTCTCTTCAGTAAAAAGTAATTAGCAAAAGACTAATTTGATAATGTGACTGGCTTTGTTAATTTCTTACTACACTGGACAAGCCCGTTTTTTTTTTTTTTTTTTTTTAATTGTTTGCCTCAACCAGTTGTTTGGGCATTCTGTATTGAGCTACATCTTCAATAAAACCTGTCTACGAGTTGGTCAAACCAGTGCAAACATTTGAATAACTGCAGAGCATGACCCTGTGCAGACATTAGTATTCTATCGTCCTCTCTTGATCAGAAATAGAAGGATTTAGCTATTCAATCATGATAGAAAAGAAAACGAGAGTGTAAATTATTAACGGGAATGTTGTCAACACATACCAGTTCTCTCACTAAGATGTGACTATTTATCAAGGGTGTAGTTACCTAAGAAATGAACAATGTGGGAGGCAAATGGGTAATAATACCCTCGTCTTTTTCTAAACTAGAAGACTTCAACTAGGTTTGGGCATGATCAGTAAGTGCTCCTTCTGCTCTGAATAAACCCTCTAATTTGCAGCCGTCACCACATATTTCCCAAGACAAGAGCTGGTAATCTTTTGATTTCATGAAATATTCTCATTCATAATTGTCATTAACTGAATAGAGTTGGAGCTATTTTTTTTTCTCTGGATTTCTTTTATCAGAACATGATTATTCTGCTTTCTTAGGTATATAACTAAAAAATGGATAAATCAAAGAGATAGAAGAAGAATTATCTTTGATTGAAGGAGGTGGAGGCACTATAAATACATGTCTAGACACCCCTTTTTTAACTTCCAGCTCTGCATCATTAATATATTCATTAATGAGGGCCCTGTTCACATATCTCTTATCAACTCTAATCATTTGTGTGTTTGAATCAAGGCCTCCTGCCTTCATTAGTGTCATTAATGCCTGTCAGCAAATGATAATGTAGGAGAATCTCACAAATTTATATGCATTTCCAGAAAGGAGACCCAAAGTCAGTCAGTCTTCTTGTATGACAGAAGCTGTAACAAATGACCATCCTTCCCAGGAGAAGTGTAAATAGGACGCTAATTAATGCATTTACCATTAGCCTCTGTTTAGTCTTCAGTCATAGCATATTCATTCATTATGTTGGGACACTGAGTACAATGTTGTTATGGAAATGAGGTATTTGTACAGTCTCCTTAGATCCACATGACAGATTGAGTTATCTATTTTTCTCTCAGCACTTTCCCAGATATCAGAGAGTTTATGAATGACCTTGGAGAAGTCCTACTTTATTACTAGCTGCCTGATGTAAATTGCATAATGGGTTGGCAGTTTACTTAAACACATGCAATGAAAATCAGTCCTTGGTGTGTGTGTAGGGGTGGGGGATAAAATTGGGGCATATTGAGGAGGAAAGAGGAAAGTGAATTCTAACTTTTAGGAGATGTGATATAATGGCAGGGAATTTAAATCAAAATTAGAAGTAGAATGGTACAATGAGAGGTTCGTTGCTGCTGAAAGATTGACCTATACATATAGATGGTCAGTTTTCTTCTCTCATATCCACAAAATGATCAACAGTCTTCAAAGAAAGACGTAGCCAGGACAAACTTTACTTTCTTCCAGCTGGAATTTCTAAACCCCCCAAATCCTTACATAAAAGATTCAAATTAGGAATGGGGGGATCAAGGAAGCCTAATCACACCTTATTCATTGACTGTATATGTTATATACTGACTACAAATAGTAGTTCTTAACATAGCTCATCTGATCACTTAACAACGTCTATAGAGTAACATTTGGGGCCAGGCACTGTGCTATATGTTTGGGATATGGAGATGAAAAAGATATAGCTTTCCCTTCAAGAAACTCAGAAGACAAACTGAAGAAACAGTATGGTTATCATAAGGAACATAAGTGATATGATGACTTTATGTTCAGGAGGCTTTGGAAGCATAAAGAAGGGATTTGTCCTAGAAAGCTTAGGGAGATTTCTCAGAAGAGGTAACATTGGAGCTGAGTCTTAAAGGATTAGTAGAAATTTTTAAAAGAGGAAGGGAGGAGACATATATGTCAGGTGGAGGGAATCGAATGTACAAATGTAAAAAGACATTAACCAGTGTGTTGTGTTTTTGGAATGGTGAGAAATTCAGAGTGACTGGAGCATTGTCTATATACAGGATAGGCTATCAGGAAGTATGATGGGAGATAACTAATATATAAGAAGTAGATGAGGGCCAGACAGAGTCTTATATGTCATACCAAAAGGTATGCAGGGAATAAAGAGTTAATGGAAGCATGACGTAGCTAAGTTGGTCTTTAGAGAGTACCTTAGTAGCAGTGGGGAGAGATTGGGAGCAAGGAGAATGGTCAGGAGCTTGGGGAAGCAGTCTAAGCAAGCGATAAGGAAGGCCTGAATTATAGAATTTAAATAAAAACTTGAAAAAAAAAACAAAGAGAAAAGGCTCAGACTGAGAGGTGAAGTACAAAGAAGAGAAAGGAGGGTCTGAATTAAAACAGGAATATTAAAAGAGAGAAAGGAGGTTTTGAATTTAAGGAATATTTGAGAAATCCAAGTAAGAGGACTAGTGATAAGTAAATGTTGGGAAAATGAGAATTAAGAGTCAAGATATGCTTATGGTTATCTTAATTTCAAAGATATTTGGAAGCTATGTTACTATGATATATACTTGTCAATGTGCAGATGGAGAAACTAGGCATGAGGATTATGCAATTTGTCAAAGTCAAGTCAGGATGAAGAATTCTCAGGGTTTTAGGGCCTTTAATAGATTTCTTTCCTCAAAGAGCTTCCTTTTCCAGGATTATGAAAGAAACTTCTTTTTCTTGAGGTTTTGGACCTAAACTTCAACTTGTAAGTGTAAATTGGGAAATACTTATTTGCTCTTCCCTGTTATTTTCCTTCAAGAATAAGGCCATTTTTTCACGTGTTTTCTTTTTAGCCATGTCTACATGATGACCACACATGCAATTAAATAGTAACAGATTCAATCAATGAAGTGGAAAGAAAACTGGAAGGGAATCAGGGGACATAAAGTCTGTCGTAGTTCTTTCACTACATAGCTGTTTTGAGTTGAGGCAGGTTGTTTAACCAATCTCTAAAATGACAATCAAGCCTTAATATTTCCTTTAAGACAATTTCCCTCATGACCATTAAGGTCATTCAATCACCTTGAGTGTTTCAGCTTTAGATTCCCCTTTGCTTAAAGAAAAGGAAATTTGCCCAATGGGAATATGAATAAAAATACAACAAGGCAGGATGATAGGATCCCACGGTGTTGTGGTGGGGCTATAATGTGAGATGGTTGGACATGTTTTTCTTTTCACCTCTGGTATTCCCCTGTGGCTTCTGATGCTTGTCTATAATACCTTGTAGTATAATGTTTAGATAGTTGCTAGACCCAGCTGTCTCCATGGAGACAAGGCTAGATTGTGAGTGTGCTACTTATTCCAAGTGACCAACTGCAGCACTTTGTCCAGCCTTTTCTTTTTTTTCCTGCAGCTCAGGAGTCTTGAAAAAGCCCACTGTACTGCATGACTTGTACGGAATCCACTTTGTAAATTATCTTCCTTCCTTTAATAAACTAAAATAAAATTTAGTTTATTTTGCCTTGGGGGAGAGTACAGTTTGTTTATAGGAATGATTGCTTCTTGCCTGGAAATACTCTCTTGGTGACATGAAACAGTAGCATATAGGAGACTTTCCGAGCCTCACTGCCCAGCTCCTCTGAGAAGACATTCAGTGGAACAAAGGCAAATGAGAAATGTGCTTGACTAAGAATTACCACCATATGCAAGACACTCCAGAGCTTGCAAAGTTTTTCCCTCATTAGAGTAAAGCAATGGACCAAAGCCATAGCCCCCCCCCCCCCCCCATGGGTTCTCCATCTAGCTGAGCTTATTCTGGCCAGGAGAAAGTGGCCTACTTATGATGGTGGTTGATAGAACCGAAGCGAGAGAGAGAATATAGGACAATTTCTCTCCATAACAAATCCCTCTGAAAGTGGGCAGCTAACAGCAGGCGATGCCATCAAAACAGTCTTTGGCTTTCAGAGTTAGCCCTTCATCTCCTGGCCTGGCATCTTCCCTTTCCTTCTCTCAGGCTTCCCTTGATATTTTCACTAGAAGCAGAACAAGTTCTGGCCCTATAGGATCCCAATTACCCTTGCCTCAAGCTTGAATATAGGTAGGCTGAGTTTGGGAGAGTCAAGTTCAAGGGTCTCAGAGCTTTGAAAAAATTTTTTCATGGAGTTAAAGGTCTAATGTTAATCCCAGTAATTTTAAATTTGTAATAACTTAGAGGGCAGACTTGAAAGTTGCCTTTGTTCAGCAGTGTATTGAAAAAGAACTTTATTATGGAAACTGTCAAATGTACACAAAAATAGAATAATATAATGAATCTCTACATACCCTTCACCCAACTTGAACATTGATTACCATTTTGCCACTATTAGCAAAGTTTTTCTTTAAAAAAAGTTTTTAAAAAATGTTTATTTTTGAGAGAGAGAGAGTGAGCGAGCATGAATGGGGTAGGGGAAGAGAGAGAGAGGGAGACACAGAATCCAAAGCAGGCTCCAGGTTCTGAGCTGTCAGCACAGAGCCCCGACACGGGGCTCAAACCCATGAACCATGAGATCATGACCTGAGTCGAAGTCAGACACTCAACCGACTGAGCCACCCAGGCGCCCCAAGTTTTTCTTTATGTAGAGTTTCATCTTGGTTTCCTTGCTTCCTTCCTTCGTCCCTCCCCCCTTCCTTCCTTCCTTTCTTAAATTTTGCTTTTTAACTAATCTCTGCAGCCAACGTGGGGCTCAAACTCACAACCCCAAGATGAAGAGTCACAAGCTTCACCATCAGAGCCAGCCAGGCGCCCCTCATCTTGGTTTTGTATAGGACTGTTTACTGACCTTAAGACTTGAAACTATCTTAAGAAATTGTAAATACTTTAGAAGCTCCCCCTTTACATAGCAATATTTGATCTATCAATTACAAATAATTCCTAGTTGTTCATTAAATAGGTCTCTCAGCATCATTCTGGGACAATACTTCCTTTAAGGCACTTTGAGTCCAGCTTGAGTTGTTTTTCTCTGAGAGTAGTAAAACTTTTTATTTGTTTATTAAAAAAAATTTTTTTTAATGTTTTATTTAATTTTGGCAGAGAGACAGAGCATGAGCAGGAGAGGGGCAGAGAGAGAGGGAGACACAGAATCTGAAGCAGGCTCCGTCTCTGAGCTGTCAGCAGAGACCGACGCAGGGCTCGAACTCACCGTGAGATCATGACCTGAGCCGAAGTCGGATGCTCAACCGACTGAGCCACCCAGGTGCCCCTAGTAAAACTGTTTCTAGAAATTATCCTATGATTTGGATTTTTCCCTGGTTCACACTGACCTTATGCTTTGCCGTCTTCCTTAGGTAGTGTCAGTTACCAAAGAGGGCCGATAAACTTAAGAAAGATGGTGTTTGCAGCCCTGAGTTTTGTGTAACAGCTGAGCTCTTCCTGTGGAGGCACAATCACTTAAGGCCAGTATTTCAGGCTGGATCACAGGAAGCCCTTGACTTGTTTGTCCAAGCAGAAACAAAGAGGAGTGTGAATGGGGCCTAAAGGAGATAGTGATTGTCCATTAGCCCTCCAGGAAAGGATGGAGTCATACTGTCCAAAGGGCATTAAATCAATCTGGGTTGCTGGAGTGGATGATTCACTTCCAAGTTGCTTGGATTAACAACATTATTATTTCTTTGCCATCGACCAGGCTTATTATGCCTTGTGTGAAGCAAGACTAATATGCTTGAAAGCACTTAAAAGTGCTTGAAGCTTTCCAAGCTTCTAAAAATTTATACACAACCTGGTGTAAGTGCTTGGTATATCTGAGGCCTATCTCTGGGTGCTTCAGAGCTATTAGCTTCTTGACTGCGGAGGAGAAAATGTGACCTCCCACTTTTTGCTTCATTAGCGTCGTGGCATAAATGAGGAAAACAAAGCATGTTATCAGTCGACTTGACTTTTGCCAAATTCCACTCATTCTGGCTGTCATAGGCTGCTGTATCACGTCTCTAACAGAGTCAGCTTTCTGTGGTGCTCCTCCATGTCTCTGGAAGGAAGAACTTTGAGTTAATCATAATACTTGACTGTGAAACCCATCCACAAATCTCAGGGGGAAAGTCTGCTTCCCACAGACCCTGGGTATGATGGGATATGTAATTAGAGTCTCTGTGGTCTGAGTTAGGGTGGCTGCAAATCAATTAAGCTCAGCACTTTCAAAACCGTTTTGTCTCGTCAAAGTGAAAAAGAATCCCAAGTGCAATGTAGGTTTGAAGGAAAAAAGCATCTGTGTAAATCGCCTCTTGGAGGGGCTCATAAGACCTTTATTTTGGGAGATAAATTATTCTCTCATTGTTCCCTACCCTCTCATCTTCTTTCTTGTTTGATAGTGGCTGAATTTGGAAGTAGGACAGGGGGATGGTTCAATAAGGACATGTAATTACCTTCTGTTTGAATGTACAAGTGTTGAGATAAGAGCAACACTCAACTGGAATGCTTGCAAGATTTTTTGTTTTTGTTTGTTTGGTTTTTTTGGAAAGAGTTTGACTAGTAATGACTGTTGGTTTCAAAGCCATGTTTTATAGCATCTATCTGTTCATATTTCTTGATGGGCTCCATCATCTTGATGTGGCATTTGTTTCCTGTCTTCAAATATTTTTAGGTACCCTGGGCCCAGACACTTCTTATTTCAGGAACTGGAAAGGGAGAGGGAAGAATGACTGGGATGTGATGGCCCTGTGCTTTAATTTTTTAGGTCTGAGATTTTCTTCTGTTTTTTTTTTTTTTTCCTCTCCATTTTCTGACAACCTCCAAAAGGCAGGCGGGGCCAATGGGAGGAGGATCAGGCCATGCCTTCTCCCTGTACTTCTCTGTTTGTTGTCTGTGGCCGGCAGGGTGCCTTCTGGTTCTCCCCAACTGCTGTCCAGGAAATCACCATTTCCCCATCCATCCTGTTGTGACACCTCTCTCGTTCCTTACATGTCCTGCTTTGGTGGAAGTAAATCGAGTCGTTCCCAAAGAAAACAATCCAATGCTGTTGTTTTGCTTTTCCTCCGAGCCAAACGTATCGATGGTTGTTTCTGTTGGGAGCAGGGGAATCTAGAAGTACCTTTAATGAAATCAAACCCAGTTATTTCTCAGGGTTGTGCTGGTGGGAGGATTTCCACATGGGTGGACCAGCTGGATTTAAGAGCCCTCAGTTTTCTTTCTCTTAGATCTCTTACTCTCTTAGGTGATCTGCTACCTCTACATTTGCTTGAATCTTATGTTTTCAGAAATGGTTGAGAAGCCTGCTTTGAAGGTCTAATTCTCTTATTAACCACCTGGTGGGCCTTGGGCAGTTCCCTTTTACTCAGAATCCTCATCTGTAAATTTAAAGGGTTGACAGAAATTATGGATCTCTAAGGTTCCTTCAAGCTTTCTAGTTCTAAATTTGTGAGTCATCTTATTTTTTTTATTTTAAGTTTATTTATTTTTTTTAAGTAATCTCTACACCCAACGTGGGGCTCAAAGTCATGACCCCGAGATCAAGAGTTGCATGCCCCTCTGGCTGAGCCAGGCATGTGACCATAAATATGTGACTCTTCTGATCACGTCTGGTGAAAGGCATCACTGAGTTCCACAGAGACTGGTCCAGCAGGTATCTGTATCATTTACATAACGACGAGCCTTTTGAGTTTTCTTTTTCTACTTCTGGGTTATAAGATATAACAAGCAGAACTAATTATTTTAGGCCCCCAACTGTAAACTTAGTTTCTTAAATGAAGAGTGAATAACCACGTTTTGGAGGAAAAGGGAAAAAGCATTTGGGACCTAATGGTGTGTATCAGATTTCCTGAGGAATGGCATTTCAAGGGGGAATGTCTAAGCCTGGCACCACTGGGATGAGCAAGAGTTCAGAAATCACTGTGGTTTCCTTCTGGGACTGAGTAGCTTTACCTCCAGGAAGTCCTAGAATGTTGAAGTCCTCATTTTGGGTACATTGCAGGTATTGCCACATGAAACCACTTGCTCCATTGTAGTTGTGGAGTTGGGTTAAGAGAGACAGGCTTGGAAACATTGACTTAGTTGGGCCTTCCTTTGTGGCTCTCACAGCATGTATCCTGTTCAGCACTTTTCCCACTGCCTTGGGGTTACTGGGTAGCTATGTCTCCCTTATGTTCCCCAGGAGCTCCTTGAGTTTCTAGAACAGGAGCAAATACCTCAGGCACCTCTGTATGCCTAGCATCTAACACAGGACCAGGCACGCAGTGAGTGTTCAATGAATGTCTTCTGAAAAATCTACTCTGATTCCTGAAACTGGAGTCACACAGCTCCCATAGCACCTTCTTTTCATCCATCAGAATACTGATTACACTGTATTGTAGGTGCCAACTAGTATCCACTACCTTGTAGGTAGGATTGTATATGTCTTCTCTACCACAGTGACTGGCACAGAGGATGTATTAAATAAATATTTGTTTGATGGACGTGTAGATGATTTTATTGTTGCAAAGACCCAAATATCATGTGGTAATGTCTCCTTTCCACTCTATGGGGCTCCTAGAAAAGTACGTCTCCCAGCATTTTGCTCAATATTTTATCCTTGTCGTTCATTTAATCCCCATTGCTTGAGAACCTACAATATATGTATATAATACCGGGAGCAGTCTCTATACAGAGACGAATCAGATGGATCCAGCCTTGTCAAGAAGGGTTTTATAGGTGAAGAACCTTCAGAATTAAACCAATGTCACTAGGGGCACCTGGGTGGCTCAGGTGGTTAAGTGTCTGACTCTTGATTTTGGCTCAGGTCATGATCTCATGGTTCATGAGTTTGGGCTTCGTGCTGACAGCATGGAGCCTGCTTGGGATTCCCTCTCTCCCTCTCTCTCTCTCTCTGCCCCTCCCCTGCTCATGCACACATGCTCTCTCTCAAAATAAGTAAACTTTTTAAAAAGTCCCTATAAAATGAGAAAAAAAAATCTTAACACATAATATGGGAACTTTAATCTTAAATCAGATGGTCTAGGGCTATACATACAAGATTTTCCTCTTCTCCATTTTTTCCTCCCTATATCCCATTCCTGGCTGTCTTTATATATCTGCCTATCTCTTGTGTGTGTGTTTCCAGGCTTCAGGTTAGAATCTGCAGTGTTGCAGCCTCTCGCTACTTTAGCTCTCATTGAGGACTCTTCATTTATGACGCCACCAACCTAAATTCGTGCTTAACAGTGGTAGTGGAGACTTGCTAGTAATGTCTTACTCTTTCATTTTATGACTTGATTAGGCACCAGAGCTGATTAGGTAAGTTTCTTTTTTTACTTACAAGAATGATGTTTATTTCAGTCCTAGAATCTTTTGGGAATTTTTTTCAATGGTTATTGCATAACATTTGCTTTGGTAGATAGATCAATTATGCTTTGTTGTTGTTGTTTTCCATCTTGTGAGACTAATAATTATCCTATATCCTAATGTTTAATGGGCAAAAATCAATCACACGAATACAACTCTCTATAGGGGATACTGGTAAATACTGTCTACATGTGGCCAGAAGAAAGGGAAACATGTTTTCTTGAACACATAATGTGTATCAAATGTACCTCTAGGGAGACCACTAGAAAGCTAAATGATTCCTTCCATATCTGACTCCCTTCCACTGGTGCAACAGAGCCACTGGGGAACAAATTCGTTGTTTCCTACTCCTATTGTCTTTCCAGATGTGCTCTAAGCTCTCAGGTGGAAGGAGCTAGACCCCAACCTGATTGATTTTAAAGGACTATTGATCCAAAGGTCAAGAATCATTCCCTGAATGCCAGTTTAAAGAATGATAAATCTCTAAAGAGCATTACATCATCTGCGGTTTTCCCTTTACTGTTTCCTCACAGGTTTGTCTAGAGGTGAGGAGACTTGGATTTCATTCTAGTTCTTGCTGAAAGTAGACACCTGGGTGGGTTCTGAAGTATCAGCAGGTCAGGGCCAGTACCTATATGTGACATTATCAGAATGAGAGCTATACAAATATTTACCAAGCAATCAACAGTGCCAAGTACTTGCTAGGAGCTGGGGATTTAGAGATGAACAAGACAGTCAAAAACAGCAATGAGATACTCTTTTTTTTTATGTGGTAGTACTGGGAATGTTTAGAAGGCTCACAATGGCACGTGTTAGTAGGGATGCAGGGAAGTGACAGCTCTTGAATAATGCTGATGGACATAAAAATTGGGGATAGGTACATTGGAGAACACTTTGTCAGGGTCCATGAAACAAATTCATATGCCCTACAATCCAGCAGTTTTACTTCTAGGTCTCTTTATTAAAGTAATAGGTATACATAGATACCAAGAGATATTTGATAAAGCACATTTGTTGTAACTATTTTTTGTTAATAGCAAAACCTTGGAAATAATCTAAATGCCCATCAACAGGGGAATGGGTTAAATAAAATGAGGTACATTTCCATAATGGATTGTTATACAGCAATTAAACAGAATTGGCCAGATACATGTATCAACGTGGATATATTTCAAAAATAGTTTTGAGTGAAAGAAGTGGCAGAATGATGCACATAGCCACGTGACATTTGGAAAATGATGTGTAAACCAATACTATATATTTTCTGTGAATACAGATAAGTCTGTAAATATATCAAAAAGACTGTAAAGATACAGATTAAACTCATATTAGTGTATGGAAAGGTAGGGAAGAAATATAGCATAGGGGTGGAGGTCAAGGGGACATTTGGATTTACCTGTAATATTCTATTCTGAAACAATGAACAGTGTTTTCATAAATTACTGTTAAAGTAATAAAGAGAAAAGACTAGAAGCAAAAATGCCAAAATGTCAATAATAGTTACTTGTGGATGTTAGAAACATGGGTGATTGTTATATTACTCTTTGTACTTTTCTGTATATTTTTACTTTTTTTTTAATTTTTAAGAGTAAGAGAGAGCATGTGAGCAGGGGAGAGGAGCAGAGGGACAGATAGAATCTTTAAAAAAAATTTTTTTAATGTTTATTTCTGAGAGAGCATGAGTGGGGGAGGGGCAGAGAGAGAGGGGAGACACAGAATCTGAAGCAGGCTCCAGGCTCTGAGCTGTCAGCAAAGAGCCCGATGCGGCACTCGAACTCATAAGTTACGAGATCATGACCTGAGCCAAAGTTGGACGCTCAACCAACTGGGCCACCCAGGTGCCCCTTCATAGAGAGAATCTTAAGCAGGCTCCATGCTCAGCACAGAGCCCCACGCTGGGCTCAATCCCATGACCCTGGGATCATGACCTGAGCCGAAATCAAGAATCAGATGTTCAACTGACTGAGCCACCCAGGCACCCCTCTGTATGTTTTTAAATTACCAACAACAATCAGAGAAAAAACCCACAAAATCCCATTGCCCATAATTTCAAAGAGCTTGCTCTCAAATGAAGAAAGACAGGCAAACAAACACATAAATAGGTAAAGAGTTCAAGGTGCTGAGAGAACAAAGAGGTGAGGCTCCTAACTTAGGGTCCAGTAAAAACTTCCCAGAGAAGATGCCTATGATTTAGACCTTGGAGATCCAAGTATGAGCTTTCTAAGTCAAGGAACTGAATTCTGTGGTACTCTAGGCCAAGGAAAGAGCATAAGGAATGCAGTAAAGATAAAAAAAAAAATGGCATTGGTGTATTGGTACATGAAGAAACTCCAGTTGGTTTTGTTTTTCTTGAGTATAAATTGCCCGGTGTGGTTGGGGGAGTGGCAGGAGATGAGGTAATGTAGGTATTCATAAAGATTGGAAGGGCTTCAATAAGGAGCTTGGGCTTTTTCTTATTATAATTACTAAAATTTATTGAGTTATTTATCATGTGCTAGGCATTGTATGAGGCTTTGTACATATACATCTTTTAATTTTCTCCACAGTCTATAAGAAGTAGGTACTACTATTATCTCTATTTAGAGAAAGGAAACAGAGGCTCATTGAGAGGATCAGGTCTGTATCTGGGCAGTGAAATGCCTTTTTGATTATTGACTGATTGAGATCTAGTTATGGAGATGAGTTTGTACTAAGCCATTGATTCTCAAATGTTAGTGTCAAAATCACCCAGGGGAGCTTAATAACATGTAGGTTTTAACTATAGGTTAAACTTAGCAGATCTGGGTTGGAAACCAGGACTCTGTAGTTTTAATATTCATCTCTAGGTGATTCTGATGTTGGTGGGCTTGGGAATCACACTTTGAACAATCCTCACAGTATTGACTTTCTTCGTTAAGAATGTTGGGCCACTGGTATCCATTTTAAGCATAGTTGCCCAGGGCAGGGCAAAGCTTTAACTACAAGAATTAGCCCTATTACCTTGGGACTCTGTTTTACTTAATCAATCACTGACATAAATAACAAAAATCCATCTTCAAAAGCCATAAAGTGAGTTAAGGGCCTTTAGTTTTTCACCTGAAGTCTTCCAGTTCTTGGAACTTATCAGACCCAAGGCTGAGCAATTGGTGTACACCTTAAGTAAACACTGCTGGGTAGTCAGTTGATTAGGCTCAGCATGACAATTAGTAAGAGTGATAAATCATAGGTAAGTCATCAATTTTGTATTTTACAAGCAAATACATCATGCATATAGATTACTTGGAAAACCACTAGATCTGTAGACAAGAGATTTTTACAAATGGAATGCAGAGGACACAGTCTAACTTTACTATTTACACATCACAAAAAGCAGAGGCCCAAACACTGTCTTATAGCCTTGATTCAGAGAGATCCCATATTCATATTCTTGCCATAATGTAAATTCTCCTTTACCCACTTCTATTCTCTGGGGACTGAGAGTTTCTTCTGGGTCTTCTGAACGTTTTTTTTTTTTCTTCTTCTGTCTTCCGTGTCACTAAAAGCTACAGGTTGGGGCAGAGAATTCATGTGCAAAGCCATTAATTTCCTTCTCCCTTAAATTTAGATGGATTGGTAGGAGATTAATGAAGCCCTTTGAAGTTGGAAATGAAAGTCCTACTGAATCACAGCATCCTGGTCTTTTGGTTCCCATAATGGTCCTATATTCTTGCCTCTTTCCTTTGAAGTGATAATAATTTGAGGAATTGGTAGAGGCTGTCCTATTTTACAGTGATATACCTCAATCCTTTTGCAGTTTTAGGGCCACACTCAAGATTATGTTAATAAAGTACAGTTTTGATGAGAGGAAATGGTCATATCTTAGCTTAAATGCTTTGGTCTAGAATGTGGTAAGGGCTAAAACATAACAAGGATGCATTGTTATTTATGTGTTCATTCATCTTTGTACTCAGCATCAAAAATTCTGATTAAATAGTGTTTTCCCTCATGATCCTTTTAATAGTTCTTTTGTCAAAATAATATCTTCCTCCTGGTACTATAATTATATTTCTTCACACTTTCCGGTCTTTTGTAAGTTCTCTGTCCTTTTTAGACCAAGTTGTATTTGTAAGCTGTGCTGATAAAATATTCATGTGACTTGAAGTGAAAGATCCAGTCAAAGAACTTCATGTTGTTTGTGTGTTTTTCCTCTCCTGTGGAGTGAACTTCTTTCCGTTTTCTTTCTTCCTTGCTATTAAAGATTTATTTTGTTGTAGACATACTCTGTGTACATTAGGGGGAAAAACACTGGTATGGGCATTAAAAATGATGGAGTCATTCATAGTGTGACTGAATAGATAAAAAACAACACCCATCTATATGCTGCCTATAAGAGATTCACTTCAGACCAAAAGACACATACACAAAACAAAATAAGTCTCAATAAATTTAAGAAGATTGAGATCATATTAAGCTTCTTTTCTGACCACAATGGTATGCACTAGAAATCAAATATAAGAGAAACAACTGGGAAAAACACAGATACACGGAGCCTAAACAACCTGCTACTAAATAACCAATGCATCAACAAAGAAATCAAAGAAGAAATTAGAACATACATGGAGACAAATGAAAATGAAAACATAATGGCCCAAAGTTTTAGGGATGCAGCAAAAGCAGTTATAAGAGGGAAGTTTATAGCAATACAGGCCTACCTCAAGAAATGAAAAAAAAACCTCAAACATCCTAATATTACATTAAAGGGAGCTATAAAAAGAACAAAGCTCAACTCTAGTAGAAGGAAGGAAACCATAAAAATTAGGGTGGAAATAAATGAAATAGAGACTAATAAAACAATAGAAAAGATCAGTCAAACCAAGAGCTGGTTCTTTGTAAAGATAAACAAAATTGATAAACTTTTAGATAGACCTGTCAAGGGAAAAAGAAAGAGGACTCAAATAACATCAGAAATGAAGGAGAAATAACAACTGACACCAAAGAAATACAAATGATTATGAGAGAATACTATGGAAAATTATATACCAACAAATTGGACAACCTAGAAGAAATGGATAAATTCCTAGAAACATATAATCTTCCAAAACTGAAACAAGAAGAAATAGAAAATTTGAACAGACCAATTAGTAGTAATGAAATTGAATCAGTAATCAAAAAACTCCCAACAAATGAAAATCCAGGACTAGATAGCTTCATAGGTGAATTCTACCAAACATTTAAATAAGAGATAATACCTTTATTCTTCTTCTTTTTTAAAAGCTTATTTATTTTTGATAGCACAAGCAGGGGAGGGGCGGAGACAGAGGAGCCACTGTGGGTTTTGCACTGATAGCAGCAAGCCTGATGTGGGGCTTGAACTCATAAACTGCAAGATCATGATCTGAGCCAAAGTCGGACACTCAACTGACTGAGCCACCCAGGTGCCCTTCAAACTATTCCAGAAAGTAGAAGAGGAAGCAAAAACTTCCAAATTTATTCTATAGGGCCACTGTTACCCTGATACCAAAATAAGACAAATGAAATGCATGAAATTGAAAACAATGAACTATGAAAACAAAACAAAAACAAACTACAGGCCAATATCTCTGATGAATATAGATGTAAAAATCCTCAACAAAATATTAGCCAAACAAATCTAACAATACATTAAATTATTCACCATGATCAAGTAGGATTTATTACTGGGATGCAAGGGTGGTTCAATATTTAGAAATCAATCCATGTGCTACCTTATGTTAATAAGAGGTGGTATAAGAAACATATGATCATCTCAATGGAAGCAGAAAAAGCATTTGAGAAAATATAACATCCATTTATGATAAAAACATGCAACAAGGTGGGTTTAGAGGGAACATACTTCAACCATATATGAAAAACCCATAGCTAACAACATACTCAATGGTGGAAATCTGAAATATTTTTCTTTAAGGTCAAGGATATCCATTCTTATCACTTTTATTCCATATAGTACTGGAAGTCCTAGCTGCAGCAATAAGACAAGAAAAGCAAATAAAAGGTAAGGAAGAAGTAAAACTGTCACTAATTGCAGATAACATGCTACTATATATAGAAAACTTTAAAGGCTCCACCCAAAAACTATTAGAAACGATAAATGAATTCAGTAGATTTGTAGGACACAAAATTAATATACAGAAACTAGTCACATTTCTATATGCTAATAATGAAAGAGAAATTGACAATCCCATTTACAGTTGCACCAGAAAGAAACAAATACCTAGAATAAATTTAACCAAGGAGATGAAAGACCTATGCTGTGAAAACTATATGACATTGATGAAAGAAATTGAAGATGATACAAACAAATGGAGAGATATACCATGCTCATGGATTGGAAGAATTAGTATCATCCAAATGTCCATAATGCTTAAAGCAATCAACAGATTCAATGCAATCCCTATCAAAATATCAGTAATATTTTTCACAGAACTAGAGCAAATAATTTTAAAATTTGTATGAAACCCCAAAAGACCTTGAATAGCCAAAAAAGTCTTGAGAGTAAACAAAGCTGGAGGTATCACAATCCTGGATTTCAAGATATACTACAAAGCTATAGTAATCATAACAATATAGTGCTGGCACAAAATGATAAATGAATATGTTTAGCAATATATATATATGTTTATTTTGAGAGACAGAGTGGGGGAGGGGCCGAGAGAGAGGGAGAGAGAATCCCAAGCAGGCTCTCCCTAGTCAGTGCAGAGCCTAACACAGGGCTAGAACTCACGAACCATGAAAACATGACCTGAGCCAAAATCAAGAGTCAGAGCCTTAATTGAGCCCCCCAGGTGCCCTGTCCTTAGCAACATATTTATGTAAATGTCTCCTCAGGCAAGGGAAACAAAAGCAGAGGATATCGTTAGGTGCCATAAGCTTCATGACTCCATCATATTTTTATTATAGTACAATCCATTATATTAGTTTAAGGTGTACAACATAATGATTTGATATTTGTATATGTTTCAAAATGATCACCACAATAAGTCTAGTTAGCATCTGTCACCACACATAGTTACAAATTTTTTTTTTCCTTCAGTTAGGGACTTTTAAGATCTCTCTTTTTAACTTTCAAGTATGCAATATGGTATTATAGTCATGATGTTGTACATTATATCCCCATGACCTATTTATTTTATAATGTAAAGTTTGTGATGATTCCATAATTTTTTAAATTATTGAAGTACATACAATGTTATATTAGTTTCAGGTGCACAACACAGTTATTTGATAATTCTATACCTTACTCAATGCTCACCACTAAGTGTGGTCACCATCTGTCACCATACAACATTACTACAACATTATTGACTATATTCCCTATGCTGCACTTTTCTTCTCCTGACTTATTTATTTTATAACTGGAAGTCTGTACCTCTTAATCCCCTTCACCTATTTTGCCCATTGCCCCACCCAACTTCCCTCTGGCAGCCACCAGTTTGTTCTCTGTATTTAACTCTGCTTTTTGTCTGTTAATTTGTTTTTTTAGATTCCATATATAAGTGAAATCCTATGGTATTTGTCTTTCTCTGTCTGACTTATTCCACTTAGCATAATATCCACTTAGTCTGTCCATGTTGTCACAAATGGCAAGATCTCATTCTTCTTAATGGATGAGTAATATTCCATTGTATATATATGCCACTTCTTTATCTATTCATTATCAGTGGACACTTGGAATGCTTCTGTATCTTGCTATTGTAAATAATGCTGTAATCAGCATAGGGGTGCATATATCATTTCAAATTACTGCTTTCATTTTCTTTAGGTAAATTCAGGAATTCAACTATTTATTTTTAAAGATTTTATTTTTAAGTAATCTCTACAACCAACTTGGGGTTCGAATTTAAAACCCTGAGATTAAGAGTCACATACTCGGGGTGCTTGGGTGCCTCAGTTGGTTAACTGTCTGACTTCAGCTCAGGTCATGATCTCGTGGCTCATGGGTTTGAGTCCTGCATCAAGCTCTGTACTAACAGCTTAGAACCTGGAGTCTGCTTCAGATTCTGTGTCTTCCTCTTTCTCTGCCCCTCCCCTGCTTGTACTCTATCTCTCTCTGTCTCTCAAAAATAAATAAAATGTTAAAAAAAAAAAGTCACATGCCAACTGAGCCAGCCCGGCACCCTGTAAATTCAATAATTTAGATGGTATGAACTAATTCCTCAAAAATAAAAAAGTACCAAAGTCACCCAAGAAAAAAAATAGTCTGAATAGTTCTATAACTATGAAATAAATTGAATCTATAGTGAAAACTCATTTGAAAAATAAAACCTAGGATTTGGATGGTTTCGCTGGAGGATTCTACCAAACATTTAACCAAGAAATGATACCAATTCTATTTAATCTTTTCTAGAAAATAGAAGAGGGAACACTGCCCACCACATTTTCTGAGACCAATATTATCCTGATGTCCAAACCAGATATAGATAGTATAAGAAAAGAATACTACTGACATTATAGTATTCCCCATGAACATAGATGCAAAACTCCTCAACAAAATATTAGTAAATTTAATCCAGCAGTATAAAAATAATAATACAGCATAGGGGCACCTGGATGACTCAGTCGGTTAAGAGTCTGACTTCAGCTCAGGTCATGATCTCATGGTTTGTGGGTTCGAGCCCCACGTTGGGCTCTGTGCTGACAGCGCAGAGCTTGGAGCCTGCTTTGGATTCCGTGTCTCCCTCTCTCTCTCTGCTCCTTCCCCAACTGATGCTCTCTCTCAAAAATAAATAAACATTAGAAAAATTAAATAGTACAGCATGACCAAGGGGGGTTATTCCAGGAATGCAAGACTGGTTTAATATTCAAAAGTCAAATCAATTTAATCTCTATCAATAGTCTAAAGGAGTGACTCCACATGGGCCAATCAATTCTTTTTTTACAACATCCAGTATCTATTCATGATAAAAAATTCTCAGTGCACTAGGAATAGAGGGAACTTCCTCAATCTGATGAAAGGTATCTATAAAAAAACCAACAGCTAACATCATACTTAATAGTGAAAGATCAAATGCTTTCCTCCTAAAATTGGGAACAAAGCATGGAGTCGCCTGCTCACCACTCCTATTCACCCATGTACTGCACTGGAAGTCCTAGCCAGCACTATAAAGAAAGAGAAAGATATAAAAGGAATTCAGATTAAAAGGAGGCAATACAATTGTCCCTGTTTGCAAACATGATATTTTATGTAGAAAACCCCAACAAATCTACAGTAAAACTCCTAGGAATAGTAAGAGACTTTAGTTAGGTCACAGGATACCAGACACACAAAAATCAATTGTATCTGTAGATACTAGCATTGAGAATTAGAAACCAAAAATTTTTAAATACACCATTTACAACAGTTCCAAAAATGAAATTATATACAAATCTAATAAAACATGCATAGGCTCTGTATTCTGAGATTTATAAACTGCCACAAAAGAAATCAAAGACCTAAACAAATTGAGAGATAAACCATGATTATATTGGAAGACTAAACATAGTAAAGTCAATTTTATCCAAACCTCTGTATAGATTTAATGCATTTCCAATCAAAATTCTAGGGGTACGTTTGTGTATGTAGACAAGTTGATTCTAAAATTTATTTAGAAAGCAAAATAGAATAGCCAAAAAATTTTGAAAATAAAGAATAAAGTTGGATAAGTTACATGACTCAATTTTAAGACTTGCTGCAAGCATACCTTGGAGATATCGTAGGTGTGTTCCAGACCACTGCACTAAAGTGCTATCACAATAAAGTGAGTCAAATGAATTTTTTGGCTTCCCAGTGCATATAAAAGTTATGTTTACACTATACTAGTCAATTAAGTGTGCAAAAACATTATGTCTAAATAAACAATGTACATACTTTAATTAAAAATACCTTATTGCTAAAAAGTTCTAATTGTCTGAGCTGTCAGCGAGTCTAATCACTGATCACAGATCACCATAACAAATAGAATAATAACTGTAAAGTTTGAAATCTTGCAAGAATTACCAAAATGTGACACAGAGACATGAAATGAGCTAATGCTGTTGGAAAAATGATGCCAATAGACTTGCTTGATGCAGGACTGCCACAGATCTTCAACTTAAAAAAAAAATTCTCTGTGATGCTCAATGAAGCAAAGCACAATAAAGCAAGGTATGCCTGTATAAGTCAGTTCTCAGGAGTTTTTGTTTTTTGTTTTTTTGAGAGAGGGTACAAGTGAGTGAGGGGCAAAGAGAGAAAATCCCAGGAGGGGCAGGGGGAGAGAAAAAGAGCCAGAAGTGGGGCTCACCAGAAGTGGGGCTTGTGCTCACCCAAAGTGGGGCTTCAGCTTGTTCACCCGATGTGGGACTTGAACTCATGAACTGTGAGATCATGACCTGAACTGAAGTCTGATGCTTAACAACTGAGCCACCCAGATGCCCCTCAGGAATTTAAGTATCATTGTGGGCATGGATTTCTTTGGATTTATCTTGTTTGTGATTTACTGAGTTTCTTGAATCTGTAGGTTTATATCTTTTGGCAAATTTTGCAAGTTTTTATTCATTATTAGATGTTTGTTTTGCATCTTACTATACTATTGAGTCCATCTAGTGAGTTTTAAAAACCTTTTTTACTTCTGTACTTTTCAGTTCTCAAATTTCTATTTTGTTTTTCTTCATATTTTCTATTTTTTTCTGAGATGCTGTACAGTTCTCTATTCATTTCAAAATTTGCCTTTTTTCATGCAAGTTGTGATTTTCTGAGTTCTTCATATGCTGAGTAATGTTGAATTCTGTCTTCCAAATTTTAAGTGAGTCTGGGTCTTGTTTAGAGCCATGGAGAATGTTGGTATTTTTGTTTTTAGCAGACAGTCTACTCGTTTGGGTTTGGGTTGTAAATTTTGACCAGATTTCTGTGGATTTTGCTTGCAGTGTTCGTTCCACTTTCAAAGCTTTTGCAATGTTATTTGTATCTATTGTGCCCAGTGGCCAGTATGAAAACTTGGGCAGTGGTCTACCCTGGTGCTCAGTTCTGAAGAACTTTGGGATACATATTTGGGTCTGATCCACATATGCATAGCTTAGTAGTGAGCCCAGGAATTTATAAACAAGTTTTGGGGCCAGGCTCCTCCTTCTCTGGCATATTCCCCATACTTTCTTGTTCTTTGAGGCTTCCTTTTTGGTCCTTTGGCCAGTAAATTGGCCTTCATTAGACCATTCTGCTGTGCATTTCCTGCAGCTGTGCTCACATGTGGGGCCAAGTGATGGGAGCACAGAAAGAGGAAAAACAATGCTGTTTTCCCTACTCTTGGGACCACTGCTCCTCTCACCTGCCCTCCGTGTTTAGCTGCCCTCGGGTGCCCTCCCTCCCCCCCATGCCTTGCCAATTCCTTCTTTTTTTTTTTATTATTTATTTATTTATTTATTTATTTTTTTAATATATGAAATTTACTGTCAAATTGGTTTCCATACAACACCCAGTGCTCATTCCAAAAGGTGCCCTCCTCAATACCCATCACCCACCTTACCCTCCCTCCCACCCGCCATCAACCCTCAGTTTGTTCTCAGTTTTTAACAGTCTCTTATGCTTTGGCTCTCTCCCACTCTAACCTCTTTTTTTTTATTTCCTTCCCCTCCCCCATGGGTTTCTGTTACGTTTCTCAGGATCCACCTAAGAGTGAAACCATATGGTATCTGTCTTTCTCTGTATGGCTTATTTCACTTAGCATCACACTCTCCAGTTCCATCCACGTTGCTACAAAAGGCCATATTTCATTTTTTCTCATTGCCACGTAGTATTCCATTGTGTATATAAACCACAATTTCTTTATCCATTCATCAGTTGATGGACATTTAGGCTCTTTCATTAATTTGGCTATTGTTGAGAGTGCTGCTAGAAACATTGGGGTACAAGTGCCCCTATGCATCAGTACTCCTGTATCCCTTGGATATATTCCTAGCAGTGCTATTGCTGGGTCATAGGGTAGGTCTATTTTTAATTTTCTGAGGAACCTCCACACTGCTTTCCAGAGTGGCTGCACCAATTTGCATTCCCACCAACAGTGCAAGAGGGTTCCCGTTTCTCCACATCCTCTCCAGCATCTATAGTCTCCTGATTTGTTCATTTTGGCCACTCTGACTGGCGTGAGGTGATATCTGAGTGTGGTTTTGATTTGTATTTCCCTGATAAGGAGCGACGTTGAACATCTTTTCATGTGCCTGTTGGCCATCCGGATGTCTTCTTTAGAGAAGTGTCTATTCATGTTTTCTGCCCATTTCTTCACTGGGTTATTTGTTTTTCGGGTGTGGAGTTTGGTGAGCTCTTTATAGATTTTGGATACTAGCCCTTTGTCTGATATGTCATTTGCAAATATCTTTTCCCATTCTGTTGGTTGCCTTTTAGTTTTGTTGGTTGTTTCCTTTGCTGTGCAGAAGCTTTTTATCTTCATAAGGTCCCAGTAATTCACTTTTGCTTTTAATTCCCTTGCCTTTGGGGATGTATCGAGTAAGAGATTGCTACCGCTGAGGTCAGAGAGGTCTTTTCCTGCTTTCTCCTCTAAGGTTTTGATGGTTTCCTGTCTCACATTCAGGTCCTTTATCCATTTTGAGTTTATTTTTGTGAATGGTGTGAGAAAGTGGTCTAGTTTCAACCTTCTGCATGTTGCTGTCCAGTTCTCCCAGCACCATTTGTTAAAGAGACTGTCTTTTTTCCATTGGATGTTCTTTCCTGCTTTGTCAAAGATGAGTTGGCCATACGTTTGTGGGTCTAGTTCTGGGGTTTCTATTCTATTCCATTGGTCTATGTGTCTGTTTTTGTGCCAATACCATGCTGTCTTGATGATGACAGCTTTGTAGTAGAGGCTAAAGTCTGGGATTGTGATGCCTCCTGCTTTGGTCTTCTTCTTCAAAATTACTTTGGCTATTCGGGGCCTTTTGTGGTTCCATATGAATTTTAGGATTGCTTGTTCTAGTTTCGAGAAGAATGCTGGTGCAATTTTGATTGGGATTGCATTGAATGTGTAGATAGCTTTGGGTAGTATTGACATTTTGACAATATTTATTCTTCCAATCCATGAGCAGGGAATGTCTTTCCATTTCTTTATATCTTCTTCAATTACCTTCATAAGCTTTCTATAGTTTTCAGCATACAGATCTTTTACATCTTTGGTTAGGTTTATTCCTAGGTATTTTATGCTTCTTGGTGCAATTGTGAATGGGATCAGTTTCTTTATTTGTCTTTCTGTTGCTTCATTGTTAGTGTATAAGAATGCAACTGATTTCTGTACATTGATTTTGTATCCTGCAACTTTGTTGAATTCATGTATCAGTTCTAGCAGACTTTTGGTGGAGTCTATCGGATTTTCCATGTATAATATCATGTCATCTGCAAAAAGCGAAAGCTTGACTTCATCTTTGCCAATTTTGATGCCTTTGATTTCCTTTTGTTGTCTGATTGCTGATGCTAGAACTTCCAGCACTATATTGAACAACAGCGGTGAGAGTGGGCATCCCTGTCGTGTTCCTGATCTCAGGGAAAAAGCTCTCAGTTTTTCCCCATTGAGGATGATGTTAGCTGTGGGCTTTTCATAAATGGCTTTTATGATGTTTAAGTATGTTCCTTCTATCCCGACTTTCTCAAGGGTTTTTATTAAGAAAGGGTGCTGGATTTTGTCAAAGGCCTTTTCTGCATCGATTGACAGGATCATATGGTTCTTATCTTTTCTTTTATTAATGTGATGGATCATGTTGATTGATTTGCAAATGTTGAACCAGCCCTGCATCGCAGGAATGAATCCCACTTGATCATGGTGAATAATTCTTTTTATATGCTGTTGAATTCGATTTGCTAGTATCTTATTGAGAATTTTTGCATCCATATTCATCAGGGATATTGGCCTGTAGTTCTCTTTTTTACTGGGTCTCTGTCTGGTTTAGGAATCAAAGTGATACTGGCTTCATAGAATGAGTCTGGAAGTTTTCCTTCCCTTTCTATTTTTTGGAATAACTTGAGAAGGATAGGTTTTATCTCTGCTTTAAATGTCTGGTAGAACTCCCCTGGGAAGCCATCTGGTCCTGGACTCTTATTTGTTGGGAGATTTTTGATAACCGATTCAATTTCTTCCCTGGTTGTGGGTCTGTTCAAGCTTTATATTTCCTCCTGATTGAGTTTTGGAAGAGTGTGGGTGTTTAGGAATTTGTCCATTTCTTCCAGGTTGTCCAATTTGTTGGCATATAATTTTTCATAGTATTCCCTGATAATTGTTTGTATCTCTGAGGGATTGGTTGTAATAATACCATTTTCATTCATGATTTTATCTATTTGGGTCATCTCCCTTTTCTTTTTGAGAAGCCTGGCTAGAGGTTTGTCAATTTTGTTTATTTTTTCAAAAAACCAACTCTTGGTTTTGTTGATCTGCTCTACAGTTTTTTTAGATTCTATATTGTTTATTTCTGCTCTGATCTTTATTATTTCTCTTCTGCTGGGTTTAGGCTGCCTTTGCTGTTCTGCTTCTATTTCCTTTAGGTGTGCTGTTAGATTTTGTATTTGGGATTTTTCTTGTTTCTTGAGATAGGCCTGGATTGCAATGTATTTTCCTCTCAGGACTGCCTTCGCTGCATCCCAAAGCGTTTGGATTGTTGTATTTTCATTTTCGTTTGTTTCCATATATTTCTTAATTTCTTCTCTAATTGCCTGGTTGACCCACTCATTCGTTAGTAGGGTGTTCTTTAACCTCCATGCTTTTGGAGGTTTTCCAGACTTTTTCTTGTGGTTGATTTCAAGCTTCATAGCATTGTGGTCTGAAAGTATGCATGGTATAATTTCAATTCTTGTAAACTTATGAAGGGCTGTTTTGTGACCCAGTATATGATCTATCGTGGAGAATGTTCCATGTGCACTCGAGAAGAAAGTATATTCTGTTGCTTTGGGATGCAGAGTTCTAAATATATCTGTCAAGTCCATCTGATCCAATGTATCATTCAGGGCCCTTGTTTCTTTATTGACTGTGTGTCTAGATGATCTATCCATTTCTGTAATTGGGGTGTTAAAGTCCCCTGCAATTACCACATTCTTATCAATAAGGTTGCTTATGTTTATGAGTAATTGTTTTATATATTTGGGGGCTCCAGTATTCGGTGCATAGACATTTATAATGGTTAGCTCTTCCTGATGGATAGACCGTGTAATTATTATATAATGCCCTTCTTCATCTCTTGTTACAGCCTTTAATTTAAAGTCTAGTTTGTCTGATATAAGCATGGCTACTCCAGCTTTCTTTTGGCTTCCAGTAGCATGATAGATAGTTCTCCATCCCCTCACTCTCAATCTAAAGGTGTCCTCAGATCTAAAATGAGTCTCTTGTAGACAGCAAATAGATGGGTCTTGTTTTTTTATCCATTCCGATACCCTATGTCTTTTGGTTGGCGCATTTAATCCATTTACATTCAGTGTTATTATAGAAAGATACGGGTTTAGAGTCATTTTGATGTCTGTATGTTTTATGCTTGTAGCAATGTCTCTGGTACTTTGTCTCACAGGGTCCCCCTTAGGATCTCTTGTAGGGCTGGTTTAGTGGTGACAAATTCCTTCAGTTTTTGTTTGTTTGGGAAGACCTTTATCTCTCCTTCTATTCTAAATGACAGACTTGCTGGATAAAGGATTCTCGGCTGCATATTTTTTTTGTTTAGCACACTGAAGATATCGTGCCAAGCCTTTCTGGCCTGCCAAGTTTCAAAGGAGAGATCAGTCAGGAGTCTTATAGGTCTCCCTTTATATGTGAGGGCACGTTTATCCCTTGCTGCTTTCAGAATTTTCTCTTTATCCTTGTATTTTGCCAGTTTCACTATGATATGTCGTGCAGAAGATCGATTCAAGTTACGTCTGAAGGGAGTTCTCTGTGCCTCTTGGATTTCAATGCCTTTTTCCTTCCCCAGTTCAGGGAAGTTCTCAGCTATTACTTCTTCAAGTACCCCTTCAGCACCTTTCCCTCTCTCTTCCTCCTCTGGGATACCAATTATGCGTATATTATTTCTTTTTAGTGTATCACTTAGTTCTCTAATTTTCCCCTCATACTCCTGGATGTTTTTATCTCTCTTTCTCTCAGCTTCCTCTTTTTCCATAACTTAGCTTCTAGTTCACCTATTCTCTCCTCTGCCTCTTCAATCCGAGCCGTCGTCATTTCCATTTTGTTTTGCATTTCGTTTAAAGCGCTTTTCAGCTCCTCGTGACTGTTCCTTAGTCCCTTGATCTCTGTGGCAAGAGATTCTCTGCTGTCCTCTATACTGTTTTCAAGCCCAGTGATTAATTTTATGACTATTATTCTAAATTCACTTTCTGTTATATTATTTAAATCCTTTTTGATCAGTTCATTATCTGTTGTTATTTCCTGGAGATTCTTCTGAGGAGAATTCTTCCGTTTGGTCATTTTGGATAGTCCCTGGAGTGGTGAGGACCTGCAGGGCACTTCCCCTGTGCTGTGGTGTATAACTGGAGTTGGTGGGCGGGGCCACAGTCCGACCTGATGTCTGCCCCCAGC